>NC_090923.1:1417749754-1417867254 GCF_040938575.1 Ambystoma mexicanum | reverse complement strand
CCTCGTCGCCAATGGCCGATGGATGCATGGCCAACAGGATTGGAGGTGGACATATTTTTCCTTAGCTGGCGAATGTGAGTGAATTACATAGTATGGCTGGTGAGAGCAAGATGCACAGTCTGGGGGTCTCGATTGGCTAAACAGTGTATGTGATGGACGTGAGTACCATCCTGGATGCTAGGAACATTGCTGTGTGGTCTCTGGGTTTACCCTAGAGAATCCCGAGGGACTACGAGATTTCGTGCTCTCCTCTGCGTCTCTAGGAGAGTACACCTTAACTCATGAATCCAAAGGCAAGACTACCTTCACCCAGTTCCCTGTGGGTGGCCATAAAAAGGCTGGCCAATGCCCAACCACATTGACGTGTGGGTGGAGTCTGCAGGAATCCAGCCTTAAACAGTCCTGCTGGGCTCCATTCGGGCTGGGCTTATCCCATGTCCTTCAGCTGCCCCTGTATAAAGTGCCTTACCCTCCTCTTGAAGAGAGGGGAAGGAGCACCAGATCTCAGAGTTGGGTCTGCTCGCTGGCCAGAAAGGTGCCCTTGCAGCGCCTACTGATCGCTGACTGTTCATGCTGACGGAAGGGGCGGTCATGGCTTTCCAGGCAGAGGCAGCGCTGAGGCGTACTGCGCCAATGTGCTATGCCAGTATCCCAGATCAGTGAAGAAGGGTACGTTTGATGGCCTGAGGGAAAATAACAAGCTGAGAGGAAACGAAGCTTATTATTGGGCCAGTGTGCTTCAACACGTGTTTCTCTCCTGCTTCACATAACAAACCCACACTTTTTTAATACCCATATTGTTTGCTTGGGACTATATATCATTTTGCCTCTCATTGCCAATGGGAGGAAAATGCAGAAGGTAGAGAGTTCGAGGTGAGAGCGAGATGCTCAAACTGGATCTTGAGAGTGTGCACCGCAGCCTCATTGGTTGCTGCTCTTGAGTACATTTTATAGTCTGAGTGGTGGCAATGAATTCTGCAGCCAATGGTAGGAGTGTGTCCCACAGTCCGGGGGATAGGAGGAAGTAGCTACGCCTGGGCATTAGGGTGTTCTCAACAGTCTAGCTTGAGGAATTAGATTCAGTAGTCTGGATGGTGAGGGTGAGGGCCCCTGTTTAATTGGTGGCAGTGAGTTCTCTGTGGTCACAGTCTCTGGGCTGAGAGTGATTGCTAGTCGGGGTGCTCTGAGTTAGTACCTCAGTCTAGGTGATCTGGGTCAGCTGTCAGGAGAGGCTGGTAACCCAGAAGGATCCGTCACTACAGTGAGATCTCCTGTGTGCAGGAGTCACTTAAATGATTCCTTCCCCTGTGTGTCGATATTGGTGGGCTCATTTTATGAACCAGGTGATCTAACGTTTTCACTAGCGCTATATGCACTTAGCTTCAGGTGTTACTTCTTCTGTAATGGAGCAAGCAGGTTGTGCCCCCAATCAATATTACATAGAGCTGCTCATTATCAGAATGGCGGTGCGATAAAACGTGGGGGTAACGGAAGGGACGCCACTTTTACCGCGCCATCATATCACGAGTTGGGGAGTCATGAGGATTTGATACCTCCAGTAGTTGGCCGGATGTTTGTCCTCTACGTCAGCACCAAAAATTGGAGCCATTCAGGCAGCAGAATTCCCACTTGCTGTAATTTCCCCAGAATGCCCATGGAGTCCTATAACATCTGAAAATGGAGATTAACACAACCATTCTGCCACTTGTAATTGGGTGGATTGTTGCCCCATTACAAGTGGTAGCATTGTTGAACAGGTTTGGCGATAATCGACTCATCATGACCTGGGCGGTATATCGGCGCGAATTGTGCTGGGATACGGCCCAACGTTATTAGTGTTACTGCATCTCAGTCCAAAGCAATTTCTTCTGGATCTCGAGTTGAGGTGGGCAGGTAGATCCCCATTCCCATTGGACCCAATGGGGGTTTCTTGGCGCTATTAGTGCCGGTGCAATTAGTGCCACCCTACTAGTGCCAAAAACGGGCGGAAAGGGGAAATGTTTACCTGCTGCAGAAAGTTGAGATTGGGTGGAGTGGTAAATGTGGCAGTAATAGCGTTACTGTTGCATTTTAACGCTCCGCCCAAGGCACGATGCGGCTCAATAACTGAAAATGAGGCCCGAAGTGTTTTGGAATGGGGTGAAATGGTTTTTGCCTAAATCTTCTGGCAACCGGATAGAGAATAGAGCATAATGAGTATTGTCCTAAATGTAGCTAGGACTTTATACATAACATTTTGAACCAAAGAAACAAAACTGAGCACACAAAGGGATGTTTCATGTTCATGTTTAAAAAAAGTTGCTCTGCTTTTGGAAATTGAAAGCTGGGACTAAAAATAACAGAATATCGTTCTTACCATGTCACACCGCAAACATGCATGAGTACAAACATTAGGCCTCTTCAGTTTTGCGACAGTGGTTTTTTTATATATTGTATCGATTGGGGCAGTTCATTGCATTCTGTATTGCACAAGTAGCAAAACTGGTGTTAGGTGTATCTCCTCTATTTACAGGTGCAAACATTACATAATCTCGGCCTATCACGAGCGGCCAATAGGAACTTTACATCAGTGCAGGTGTCATTTGCACTAAAGCAAAAATTGCCCTGGTGCAGAAAACAAAATTCTTTCAATGCGTTTCAGTACCAGGGCGAAGTACTTGGATAAGTGCAAACACTGTCCTAGTGCAAAAATGCATTGGAAGAGTATGATTTATGTACTATGTGTATTTTTCCAACAATACTGATTTGCACTTGCACCGGTGAAAAGTTTCTGTAATGCCACCCCAAATGCTGGTTGACTTGTAGTCCTGCAACCACGTATGTCATGGAACTCTTGCAGCGGGCTCCTCGGTCAGTTGCAATATTAGTTTATTGCGACTGTAAAAAATTAAGCAGGCCCACAAAAGATGCAGCCACTTCAGTATTGCCCTGACTGCCGGGGTCGCTATGTATGTAAAGCTGTTCTCATCATTACAAAAGGAAGGGGCTATCCGTGGTCTGCCTACCTGCCCATGGAAGCCATCTTCACCCAGAGGGGCAGAAGGAGAAGAGCTCTCATCATCTTCATCAGTCCGTCGCGAGGCTGAGCCCCCGCTCCACTCGGCGCTGTGATCAGATCCCACCAGTCCTGTATTATTATTATTATTATTTTAGGAATTGATTTAGTTGAAATTTGATCTTTTCCAATACAGTGTTACAATACAAGAAGTTAGATGATAGCATCTAAAAGACTGATATGATAATAAACAGAGTGAAAGTAGATTTAACAGCAAAAGAACTGACAGAAACATGGATGAGTCAAAGTTGAGATCGTTTCGCTAAACCAGAGTGGTCAAATGAACTGAATACGCGTTGGTTCAAGCATTGCATAGAATCTGAAGGGTGTCATGAAATTATTGTACATACTTGTTTAGCCCATTGGTCTTTAAAATGAAGAAACCCGAATAAAAGAATTATTCAATTCTCTGTCACATTCAGAGGTAGGTTGTGGATAAAATCTGCGTTCAGATGATACCTTCTATCACATTGATTAGTTACACTAGGTCATAAAATAGTATTACTAAAGGTATTCGGTGCAAGTAAAGAATCAAATATTTCATAAAATCAGTTCCATAAAGGTAAAAATGATGATGCGGAGGTAAAATCTGTATCACGTTCGCAGTTAATTGACAGGTAGGCTGTAGATAGAACCTATGGTTGGATGATACTTTCATTACATGGATTGCTTTATTAGCAAGCTACAGGTGTGCCTATTGTTCCCACTATTTTGACGTACAGTGTTTGTCCATCTGTAGGCGCTTATTATACTAGACCAGAGGTGAACAGGTTCACATTTGTAGGTGGGGTTCACAATACAGAAAATGCTCGAGGAAAATGGTTCACATACCTTATGATAGCTCTGTGACCATGGAGCTTGTAAATTGTCCCAACTGCCTGCACACAATAGCATATCACGTTGTTTGTACCTATTGATTGTACCTCCGATTGCAATATTAGTTCAGTCCTGCTTCCCAATATATTGCGCCCGTATTCCACACTTAATGTACGTGCCTTAACCTCATGCATATAATGACACTAATCTACTATTGTATAATGCATAGTATGCACAGAGCAGTTCTGGCCCATCTATGATTTTGGACGTGCCCATGTTAGACTAGAATTCATTGATTTTGGACTAGCCCATGTCTGACCGGCCCTCTTTGATTGATGGACTAGCCTATTGTGACCTCGGACTAGCCCACTGCAACATATACATGTCCTATCTATGTCAGACTAGTCTATTCTGATCTAAGTACTAGCCTACTGTTATGTGTAGATGCCATACCTACACCGGACTCGCCCTTGCAAATTCAAGAACTAGCCTAGTGTGATTTCAGACTTGCCATTTGCGAAGTGTACTTGCCCTGCCCTGCCTATGTCAGACTAACCGATTCTAATCTATAAACTAGCCTAACCTGCCTTGCCCAAAACACACTAGCCCATCTGATCTGTACCCGTATACCACAGCACATAATGTATGCCACCACCCTTTATCTAACTGCTCTTTCAATTGTATGTCACTGACTGCTGGATCGCTAATCCAAATCATGTCACTTAATACCATGACCAGCCACACCTGTACTTTGGCAAAACCCTTCCAATCCAATGCGTTGCTTAACCCTCCTAGAACTAACATTCCGTGCGACCTTACGCACAGGAATCTCAAACTACGTTCAAGACTATCCAAAATATATGAACTGCCAGCTAGACACTCCAATACACCTACTTATCATAGCAATAAATACCACATCACCCTTAAAAAGACGAATATTACTGACCTCAGTGCCACCCACAAGATAAATCTGAGTATAGCTAAAGCTAATAAAACTCTAACCACAAAGGCGCACTTCTATAGTAAGGCCATGCCCACTAAATCAACAGTTCCACCTGTTCCCCTGATCAAAGGAGCACTCATCAATGCAAGATCACTAGTAGCGCATGCTACAGAAATTGCTGACATAATAGAAACAGAACGACTTCTTAGCCATCACCGAATCCTGGCTACACCAGGCAGCAGGCCCATCCTTGATGATTGCAGTGCCAGCCAACTATACTATCCTCAGAGAAGATAGAGCTGATACCGGTGGTGGGGGTATAGCAATCATAGCTAAATCTAGCATTGCAATGAGATTAGCAGCACCACTGCATGTTAACTCTGTGAAACCCTCACAGCCAAGTTGCCCATCTCTAATTCCCAAACTATCACTATACATCTTATATACAGACTTCCCGGCCCCATTGTCTCCTTTGAGAAGGACCTTTCCACGATCCTCTCGGATAACCTAAAAAACACATCTCAGGCACTTCTAATAGGCGATATGAACCTGGGTTACAATGATCCTAAAGATGCAAACGCAATGTCCATTGCCAATGTCCTAGCGGAGCTTAACTTCTGCCAAAAAGTAACACAGCCCACCCACGACAAGGGTAGAACGCTTGACTGGGTGGCTGATTATAACTGTAACACCACCATTACCACAATCAGCCCACAGGGCTGGACAAACAATTCGCTCATAGCTTTCATCTTAAGCGCCAAAACCAACTTAACCCTAAATAAATAAAACCCCATAGCACCGCTGATGCCAACCAGGAATAAGAAAAATATAACGTCCGACAGACTACCTTAAACTCACTACCAGATGCACTTGATCCATCTACCCTAGTGAACGAATTCAACAAAGTTATGTCAGAGGCACTCGATACCATTGCCCCCTTAAAAATGAGGAATAGCAAGCCAAGAGCGCATTTAAATGCCTGGTTACGCCACACTTAAAATCACTCAGAAAAGAAAAAAGTAAAAGCAAATCCTTGTGGAGGCTAATACCATCTGAAGTGAATAAAGTGAACCTTATTAGCATCTCCACGAAATACAAAAACGAAATACGACGAGCAAAAAAAGAAAGCTTTGATAACAGGATACTGCAGGCCAAATCAGGCACTAAGGAACTCTTTGCAACACTAAGGGAATTAGAAAACCACATCCCTGTACCGGATAACTGCCTTAAAGACAAGACTTGGTGCTCTGACATACAGAAAGCACTCACGGACAGAATTGCTACCCTCCAAGTTAAAATCGCAAAAAAAAATGTACCAACATCTAGCCCACAAACTAGCGAACCACCCATTTTACCTGAACATGCACTCTGCTTCAACTTTACCAAAGTTTCCATACTAGAGGTCAAAAAAATAATACTTTCGCTTAAACCCTCTAGCTGCCGAGGAGATCAATGTCCTGCCCAAATTATAAAAGACGCTGCGAGAGACCTTTCACCATTTATCTCCGAGCTTATTAATGCGTTATTCACCTCAGGTACCATCCCAAAGAACCTTAAGGAATCATGGGTCCTCCCCCTCACGAAGAAACAAACATTGTACCCTGCCATACCTACAAACTATAGGCCAATCACAACTGTGCCATTCCTCCTAAAGATCTTAGATAGGGTGGCATACATACAGATTCAGAACTTCTTGGAACTGAACCAACTCTTTGGCACCCGACAATCAGGTTTCAGACCACAGCATGGGATGTAAACAGCACTCATTGACCTTTAGGCCCAAGTTGATGAGCTGAGAGATCAGGGACAATTTGCCCTATTACACCTTTTAGATCTTTCAGCAGCATTTGACGTGGTGGGCCATACTGTTCTTTGCAATCATCTAGAGTCAGCAGCGCACTTCTCGCAACAAGCCATAGCTTGGATTCAATCTTTCTTAAGTGAAAGAACCATGAGGGTCTTCTCCACATCAGATGCAGCCGATCCCATTCCTATCATGTGTGGTGTTCCCCAGGGGTCCTGCGTCTCCCCTACTATGTATAACATATTCACCAAGCCCCTCTTTGATGATCTGGACTGCCTTGGTGTCATCTACACTAACTATGCAGATGACACTCAGATTCTCATCCAACTTACGGGGGATTACAAGCAGGATTTGGCCTTGGTGAATAGGATATACCTCATCATCCAGGCATGGATGGCCCTACATGGTCTATGCCTGAATGATGACAAAACGGAACTCATTATACTGGGGCCCACACTCAGCATTAACAAACTCAGACACAATTATACCTCCTTTGACATAGATGGCAACACGATCAAGGTTGTGAAGGAGGTAAAAACATTAGGCTTCTACCTTGACTACAGACTTACTTTGACCAAACTAGTGAACGCTATGGCATCATCCACGGCTTACACATGTAAACTGATTAGATCTGCTAAACCTTTCCTGTCAACAAGCAGCTGAACCACATTGGCAAGAGCACTTGTGCTGTCCAAGTTGGACTACTGCAACGCCCTATACATTGGATCTAACAAAAACATTATTAAGAAAATTCAAATAGTCCAAAATAATGCCTTGAGAGCAGTGTTAGGAATGACTAAAAGAGATCACATATCAACAGCAAGGAGACATGCCAACTGGCTCTCCACCATCGACAAAATCAGACTCAAAACGGCCTAACTAACATTCAAGTGCCTCAATAACGCAGCACCTCGCTATCTGACAGAGAGGTTCCACAGAAAACTCACACACCGACTGACTAGAGCAGCCTATACCAACTGCCTGACAGTCCCCACCTTCAAACGAGTGACAATCAGTGGGAACAGAGTCCCGGTCAAAGCTGCCCAACTCTGGAACTCCCTTCCACCCTCCCTCAGAGCGAATCAAACCTACCCACATTTCAGACTAAATATTATCAATTGGCTTAAATCTCATGATTGTTAATCTCAGACTAGGCAAAGGAGGTTCATCTTTTCCTCTCACTCTAGTTTATTCCCTCGTATATCCATCCTCACCTCCCTGTTCCTCACCTCCAACAAGTTACCTCACACCCTAGGGTGACCCGCATTGCAACTAATATGTTATTCTGTATATTGTGCTCTATCCATGTAGTTCAGTGTGATATGTTTGTAAATATGTAAGCTATACTATTCCTCATACTGTACTTTGTAACCATGTAAGCTTAAAATATCCTTCTCGGTGTGCAGTTATATTTTCGAATGTAATAATTTCGAAAGTCATAATGTTGAAAATATTAATTCGAAAATATAAATGTCGAATATACAAAAAGTCTAATTTTTTTCTATTTTTTTTCGAATAAATTTCCATACAAGGTAAGTGTTTATACATATTCAATATTTTATTAATCAGTGATATTGGTTTAATAATAACATTATAAATATATTAATATATAAGTAATATTGGTTGAATAATAACATTATAATATAAATATAATAACATATAATACCATAAATAACGACAATAAATATTTAAGCAATAGATAAATAATGTTATAAATAATTGCAACTTTGAATTAACAGTATATGTTTTCACCGCTAGATGGTGCTATTGGATTACAAACGGTATTGTAGATTTTGTTGTTATTTGTTAGTGTTATTTACGTAACGTAGCGAAAGGGTACGTTGGCGTAGGCGCCATTTTTAAAGTCCAGTTCGGAACCGTTTTCGTTGCGTTCTGGTCTCTGTAGTGTGTTCCTGGATTTTTTGGTTTCGGATGGTTTTTTTTCTTGGATTTCTTGGACTTTATGGATTTTTTTCATCATATGGACTGTTCCTGTTGGATCGTTTTCTTCTTGGGCTTTTTGGATTTTTACACTTTTTTTGGCTGGATCTAACTTTTTCACCGTGGATTTGGATATGTTTTTTTTCTTTTTCTCCTTGGCTGGCATTGACTTTGTTTATGGATTTTGACTTTTTTTCAGTGGATTTCATTTTTATTTTCCTTTGGATTGGGATCTGGATTTCAGGATCGTTGGATATGTTGGGTTGGTGTCTTTGGTTACATTTGGATTCGCCATGCCAGATCGTGGACTCTTCAAAACCGTGAGTATTTTCAACATTTTAAATTGTATGCAATAGAATCTAAGTAGTTTTCTTTGTCTTCTGGGTTAAACTGTTTTACTATTTGCTCAATTTTTTGGTCATAGTCTCTGTATTTATTCCATTTTAAATGGGCGTTTGCAAGCGAAATGCTCTGTGATAGGCGAAATTCTTGATGGGATTGTTCACATATTAAGTCTTTTAAAAAGTGCCATAAATTTGGGTTTTTTCGTGTTAAAAGTCTTGTTAATTCTGTCATGCCAACCCTCCAATGTATTATTAGTTTTTGGTCTCCCATCCAATACGGCTTGGTAGCCATTCCACCATTTTATATTATATTTAGGCCTTCGTCTAGTGCCACTTCTTGTCAACTGTCCCAACCAAGTATTTTCCATGTAGTCTAACAAGTCCGAATTTTCCTCTTCATAATTTTTGAAATATTCACTGTCTATTAAATATTCGTAAAATTGTATAACGTTTTCCCCCTTTACAAATGCTAATGCGAAAAGTTTTTTCATGTTATTCTGATATGCACTGTCCTCTGTGTATTTTGTGTGGAGTCCCAGTTTTTGCAGTTTTTTCCAAATGGCCTGCGTGAAATGAAAAAAACATCCTTGTATGTATGTGTCTGTATATACTGCTGAAAATGCCTTCATTTGAGCCATTTCAAAATCCATGATGATATTTGTCGGTTTTGTTTCTGGTACTGCGTCCTTAACTTTTTGAAACACAATTTTGTAAGTATCTTCAGTTTTTTGGGCATCAATACGTATACTAGGGGTATGAGATGGTTATTTATGGATATATGTATTGTAGAAAAATTGTTGAAATGGCTGGGGGCATGTCTTGAATGTCGCATCACTTTGCCACATTTCGCATTGACTAAGTTGTTGAAAATTGCTTGCTGTTGAAAATATTAAAATGTTTTCATCTTTCATTTCTATTGTTGCATGATGAAAATGTTCTCCCTTTTCCGTTGTTTTAAACACATCTGGGATGTTTGTATCGCTGTAAATCCTGGGTGCTGGTGGAAGATTTTCTTTCTGTTGCTTTGTCCTGTTCACTGTACGCTGCATGTGCTTTTCTGCAGGCATTTATGCTGAGATGTGTAATGGCATTTTGTCACATATTGTCGCAATTACAGACCCGCTGGCCTGAGTTGGGTTTTCTACTGCCTTTCTCTTTAGTTCATTCAGAGTTTTTTTAAATTATTATATTGGTTCTATCTGTAAGATGGTTGTGTTCTCCTTTTACTTTTATATTGGAAGTCTCACTTATCACCCTTGCTGTACATTTTGTTTTCCCATATTCCGTGCACTTCCAATATGTTTGTTCATTTTTGTGTGATTCCTTATTATAAACGTACCCATCGTAAACTAGTTGTTGTCCTCCCTTCTGCGAAGTTATATATTCCACGTTTTCTGTCATTGTAAATCTAAAATAACAAAAAAAAAGGTTTCACTATTTCTGTCACACATTACGGGTAGTATACTTTTCGAATTGACTATCTATTTACATATTTGTTATGGTAATATTACCTGTATTTGCCTGAAGTAGTTGCACTGATCGTCCTTTAGTCTGCTCTGACGTTAGGTTCTGTCAGGTAATGACAGTTTGTCACAACCGTCAGCTGTTCCTTGGTATCTAGGTAAGGTTCTTTACTCTTGGTTTTCATTTATTCTTTTAACCCTTACTAATCTTAATTATGTGGGTTTTTCGTTATTCATAATGTATTCTATTCACGGATGGCGACACGGTTCTGTGGGGGGGTGGCTGGGGGGTTTCGGGTGGGGAATTGGGGGGGGGACCCCCTCCCATAAAAACATTACTATTTCTGACATTTTCCATTGATATGTTAGCATTGCCTTGTCGAGTTTTTTTTCGACATTTTTTTTTCAAATAAGTGTCTTTTTCTATTCTATGTATATGATTTCGACATATTTACATTCAACATTTTTTTTCGACATTTTTGTTTTTTGGCATTATGTTTTCGATATTATCACTATAAACCATCCTTGTCCATGTGCCCTGATACCTTTGGGTCTGGTGCGCGCTACAAATAGAAAAACAAACAAACAAACAAACTAGTCAGCACATAAGGGAAAAATCAGATTTTGGAAGACTTGATCACAACAACATTAAAGAAGAGACTGGGATGCAAGGGGAAACATGTGTTTGGCCACACCTGACAATAACACAGAGGGCTTTAGGTTTATGCTCAGAACAAAATGGGAAAAATGATTCTGGGATGTGTAGCACAATTTCAATGGGGAAAGAAAAAGCACATGGTTATTCGTTTGTACCTTACAATGGGGAAATAGAACTATTTCCTTTTGCACCTTACCATGGAAAAATAAGGACAATTTTATTTTGCACCTTACAATGGGAAGACAGGAACAATTTTGTTTTGCACCTTACTATGGGAAGATGGGAACAATTTTGTTTTGCACCTTACAGTGCGACACACATGAAAACAGACTTTTAAAGTCAATTATTTTGGCAAATCTTTAGGACTATACCGGCTCGCAAAACACTGGGAAAAAATTGTTGGTTTCGAATTCCACCAATACAGATCCTGTGGATTCAATGGGGGAATTAATTGATTTACCTTGATCAATAGAGTAAGGATCTACACAGGCTAATGCGGAATTCGTCAATGGGGAAATGACTGAAATATACAGACAAACAGGGGATTTGGCAATGGGTAATTATCTAAGGCAATGCTACAAGAATACAGGGCCTACACACTCTATGGCTTTTGGCGTTTAGTTATACTTACAGGAGATGTCTGGACTGAACATCAGGGAGCGGCAGGGCACTGCTGGGACAGCAAAAGGGGTCAGGCAAGGTCTCTGCTGAGTCCTCCAAGGGGTCCCAAGTCAGCTTCTAATCTCCTGGCTCCTCTACAAGATTTAAGCCTCTCATTGCTGGGATGTTCCTCCAGATTTCGGCAGTAGATCACCTCATGGGATTAGTGGGAAAAGTCCTGCTCTGAGGCAGGCAGACTTAGCTATAGTCCAAATGAAATTATTGAGTTGTCATAGTTCCCGCAGAAGGGATTAGTTAATGCTGCAGTACCCCACTCCCACCTGTGTGCTGATAGGTCCAGAAAATGTGGGAGTGCTTTGGGACACCAGAGGAGGAGAGCACTTTATCATCTCATCTCAACAGGTGGGCTTGGTCATGTTTTTGCACTTAAAATATCACTACCCTGCAAATACCCTTAACATCCATGTTCTGACAGATATGAATGCATTTTTGAAATCTACATTTTGCTGTGAGTCTAATGACACTACTTAGGAGTTTGTATGTTATTCATGTACAGAGCCACAGTTTTCTTCATTTACTCCGAACTCATATCAGTGAAAAATGTAGCCCTTTATGTGCACCATACTGATCATATTTTTCATGCTTTATCATATTTCCACAACACCAGTAAACACAATAAGGCCCCAATCACCTTTTCCTGAATAACTTTAGTTGTGTTTACCTCAAACAAATAATTTTGGGATGGCCAGAAATCTTTCCAGAAATCCCACAATCACTATTGCACAATAAATATTGTTAATTTTATACAATAAATAAATGTCTCCCCTATTAAACAATGGACAGCCAAACCAATCATTAGCTCTGGCCCCACTCTTGCTCTCCCACTTTCCATTTCTCTGTTCATGCCTGTGACGTTAAGAGAGGGTTCTGTGTTTAGATTAGCTCAGCCCTTCAAGAGCTAACAAGCACTAATGCACTTTTTATTGCGGCGTGTATGACCCAGAAGTCATAAAGGCTGGAGACAGACTTGTCTTTATCTTGTCCACCTCGTGGATTTGATCTCTAACAGTATTTAAAGTTGTATTTTTAAGGGAAGGCACTGAGCTTTGAAGTTGCAGGCCCAGATCGCCAAGACAACAGGGACCCTGGAATGCAGTTTCACATCTTGAGAAAGAGAGAGAAAAATAGCAAGCAGCACAGGGCCCTTCAAACTCAGCCGAGAATTGCCTTTTAACTTCATATTTCACTTTAAAATTAACTCTTGGAAGGCACACAGTTTCAGCCTGTATAGGTGTAACTACAGAGTTGTCCCCTGCATATGGTGGTTACATTAGGGCATCATAATCCCATTTTTAGTGGCTTTGGTGAACATTTTGCTTTGCAGATTGTCACTGTGGAGGAAACATGAAGGGACATTTTCTTTAATTCACACAAAGGAAAACTTCCTTTTACTGCAGCTGCTTGAAACATAATCTTGGCTTTTTCCTTTGAGATACTGTGCACTGTGGTTCTGTGCACTGTGGTTTCATGGAATATCAGTCCAGCTCTTCATGGATTAGTCAAAATATCCTTGCAATATGTGGTTTGCTTCCTTTGTGAAAGGCAGTTGGCATCTTTCCATATTTTGCAATTTAGCACATTTCCTTTCCTTTTGATTTGAATGTACAATGCTTTATGTTCCACATTATTCCAGGCAGGCCTTTTACTTAGGGGCATGCCCCCACATGACTCTGGCATCTTTATTTCTCACACCCAAGGGCTATTTCACCCCACAAACCTTGGCGGATCGTGGACTCAACCGGTTTCTTCACCCAATTCTCTTTCTATCATTCACCATGGTAACTGTAATTGGTGATTAAAAAAGCCCTAGCATGCAAAGTGATACACTTCTGGGTGCTCCGAGAGGAAATTAAGGGGGAAATGGCTGCCCAGGTAGAGGAAAGAGATATCCCAAGGAATAGAAGGGGGGCTTACAGATGTTTTATTGGGCGTAGCCTTTTCACTTGCCTTTGAAAGCCTTTATTTCTCTATTTTCTCTTTACTTTCACACTTGCTGTTTTCTGAAGAGGAAATGTGTTGTGGTAATCTACAAGTGAAGCAATAAAGGCATTCACCAGGAGTATTCCATGAGCAAATGAACACTGTTTGAGAGTATTTAGGTGCTACATGACTACCAGCATAATATGAATATGTCATGATCACTAATTAGTCTTTGACAACCCTGGTTTTTCCCTATGGATAAGTCTGGCACAGAACTTAAAGGTATGAGGGACGAACGCAACAAACATGTGTCAAAGAAGGTGGCAGGTAGCCCTCAAGGTTGCCTCTGAGTTGGGATGCTTTCAGGAAGGACTATGTCACATGCCCAGAGGAAGCGGCATGTTTAAGAGACACTTAAAAGGGACAAGCAGGAGTTCACACCCTGAAGCAAGAGACTCCTTCTTTCGGGGGAATGTATCATTCCCCAAGCCCCTAACTGTTAGTTTTAAAAAGGAACTCATGATCGGCTCCAGTAACTGTACAAAAAGGCTATGTTTATACATTCAGGGGTGGTTGGTGCTTTTGGTTTAGCAGAGGACATGCTGCTAGTTACTGCATTGCATTGCAACGTAATAAACAAACTCTGACGCTTGCTACACTTTCCAAAATTCATGGTGCTGACTTTTGTTTTTGCTAACAAAAGCTAGTAGCACTCTTCTGGTTGAACAAATCTTTGTGGGGGCAACCTGCTTAAAGCCACATTCCATTTCTCAGTCCATACAACTACCTACATGCACAAAAACTATATCCATGAGGTGCATTGGCCTGGTGGGAGACCGACCTTAAAGTATCCATATGATAAACAAGCAAAAGAGTGGGGAAATCACTAAGAGTGCAGCCTCGATATCTGTGGAAAATGTCCTCTTCAACTGAAATTCAATCCCAGTCCCAGTGGAGACTTCAGTGGGAGGACTTGGGGACAGTCCATAGGAATGCAGTAACATGCATGGGTTGTGCCTCTGTTGTCCTTTAAACCCACAAACCACTTAATGGTTGTTTACGGCTCCAAGGGGCTACTAAAGCATACTTCCAGATTGTTTCTTAACAGTGGTAAGTGCGATTACAGTCACGGCATACCTATGGATTCAAATCTATAGATTAAAATACATGATTGCAGCATATGTTGTAGGCACCTGTGTGGTAGGAGCATCTGTTGTAAGAATGGGTGTCGAAGCACCATAAGTTGTAGGAGACTATGTCATAGGAGTGCATGTTGTTGGATTATGTGTCATAGGAGCGTGTGTGTGTGTGGTAGGCACATGTGATGTAGGAGTGTGTGTGTCAGAAAAGTATGGAGCAAGTGCATCCTAAGTTTGTGTGGTTGGAAAATGTGTTGTAATAGCATGTGTCGTACATGCATATGTTATGTGTAGGTGTGTTTGTATTAGATGTGCTTGTCATCAGAACATGTATTACATGAGTGTGTGTTGTAGGAGTACATGTTATAGCAGCATGTGTCATAGGAATGTGTGCCATTAGAGTGTGTGTTGTGAGGGTGTGTGGTAGAAGCATGTGTGGTAGGAGCATGTGTGGTAGGAGCATGTGTGGTAGGAGCATGTGTTGTAGGTGGACATGTCAAAGGTGCATGTGTCATAGGTGCATGTGTCCTGGGTACATGTGTCCTGGGTACATGTGAGAACACTTGTGCATCTACATGTTATGTTATGTGTAGCAAGCATGTGTGTATTAGGCGAGCGTGTCGGAGCAGCACGTTTTTTGTGTTTATGTACACAATGTTAATATCACAAATGTATGTGTGGGGTTTTAATATATATATATATATATCCATTTTGCTATTGCATTGTTCGCCTCCTAAAGTGTACATTTTCATATGAAAAGTGCACATTGTTCGTATTGGAAGTGTACATTTAAACCCATCACGTTAAAACTGGCCTTTCTGCTCATGCATTGTGTGCCTCCTAAAGTGTACATTTTCTTATGAAAAGTGTACATTTTCTTATTGAAAGTGTACATTTTTTTCGAACACTTTAAAACTGACATTTCTGCTCATGCATTGTATACCTCCTAAAGTGTCAAGTTTTGTATGAGAAAAGTGTACATTTTCATATGAAAAGTGTACATGTTCATATTGAAAGTGTTAATTTATTCCATCACTTTATAACCAGTATCAAAGTCAGCTGTCACTTGCCTTTTATGTGAGTTTTTAGATGTTAATTGTGTAATGTATAAATTGTAAAACTCACACGCTCGATATACAGTTTGTATGAAAAGTGTACATTTTTTCCATCACTTTAAAACCAGTATCAAAGTCAGCTGTCACTTGCCTTTTATTTGAGTTTTTAGATGTTAATTGTGTAATGTATGAAATGTAAAATTTATACGCTCTATGCGCAGTTTGTGTGAAAAGTGTACATTTATGTCATCACCTTAAAACTGACATCAAAGACAACTGAGACTTGCCTTTGATGTGAATTATTAGATGTTAATTGTGTAATGTACTAAGTGTAAAACATATACACTCTGTGTACAGTTTGTATGAATTATTATGTGTCCAGTTTGTATGAATTATTATGTGTCCAGTTTGTATGAATTATTATTATTATTACTATTATTATTATTGTATCATTATGGTATTTATTGAGTGTGAATCTAGCTTTGAGAAGCAACACAGCACCTTACACACTTTACAGAGGTATACAACAGGACAGATGCATAACGGATCACTTTTCAGATATATATATTTAAAATACTTAGGGGCTGATTCATGGAATTATTTGCGCCGAAAAACAGGGATTTGTGCGCCATTCTGCCCGCAAATCCTTGTTTAACCGATGGGGATTTGCGGGCAGAATGGCGCACAAATCCCCGTTTTTCGGCGCAAATAATTCCATGAATCAGCCCCAAGATATCTCAAAATTGGCCAAGTTGATTTTCCAATTTTTTTCAGTACACCATTTCAAGCTAGAATCTGCGTGTCTGCAAGAAATTAGGATAATCGAAGCAGACAATATACAGGGTAATTCATAGAATTCAGCGCACAAGTGGCGCACGCGGCTGGCGCACAGTGTGCACGTGCAGCAGTCTGCGCCAGCCGCGTGCGCCAAAACCCATTTCGGCGCACAGCGTATTCACGGATTTTATCATCCCTAAGCAGCTGTGGTGCAGAGTGGCGCAGCGACCCTGAAGCAGCACCAGTTACGCCCCCCAACCTCGCCCCGTGCGCCATGAACAGCGCACAAATCCAGTACATGGCGCACAGGCCAGTGGACCAGCATACAGCCCCCCAACCACAAAAACGCCTGTAAAACTCCCTGCGCACCCCTCGGAATACACATACCCCGCTAGCGCTAGGCCAAGTGTGTGTAAAACTCCCTATGCACCCCTCGGAATGCACGTACCCCGCTAATTTGCGGGAAGTTTCAACCGCGATAGGCATAGCGCGAGCGGGGTACGTGTATTTCTGGGGTTCGCGGGCAGTTTCACACGCGGTAGGCCCTGTGCGAGCGGGGTACGTGTATTACTGGGGTTCGCGGGGAGTTTCACACGCGGTAGGCCCTGTGCGAGCGGGGCACATGTATTTCTGGGGTTCGCTGGGAGTTTCACAAGCGGTAGGCCCTGTGTGAGCGGGGCACGTGTATTTCTGGGGTTCGCTGGGAGTTTCACACACAGTAGGCCCTGTGCGAGCGGGGCACGTGTATTTCTGGGGTGCCCAAACGAGTTGGCAGTGTGTGTCCTCCCAGGTGTGCCCTCACACCCCTCCCCAGGGCCTGCAGGCAGACCACAACACAGGTGAACACACTGCACCCCTGGCCATGCCCCACAGGCAGCCCATCCACCCTGGCAAAGCTCCCCAGCCAGCCCACATGTCACCACGCACAAGTGAGCACTGATTCATGTCCCCCCACCCACTCACCCACCCAGCAGTGAAGGGCATCTGCCAGCAGGCCCCCACTCATGTCCCCCTAAAGCAGTGAAGGGCACCTGCCAGCAGGCTCCCACTCATGTCCCCCTGCCGACCCACCCACCCAGCAGTGAAGGGCACCTGCCAGCAGGCCCCCACTCATGTCCCCCATTCACCCACCCACCCAGCAGTGAAGAGCACAAGCCAGCAGGCCCCCACTCATGTCCCCCCACCCACCCAGAAGTGAAGGGCACCTGCCAGCAGGCTGCCACTCATGTCCCCCCACCCACCCACCCAGCAGTGAAGGGCACCTGCCAGCAGGCCCCCACTCATGTCCCCCCACCCACCCTCCCACCCAGCAGTGAAGGGCACCTGCCAGCATGCCCCCACTCATGTCCCCCCAACCACCCACCCACCCACCCAGCAGTGAAGGGCACCTGCCAGCAGGCCCCCACTCATGTCCCCCCCCAACAAGTCAACATGACCCACAATCATGGCCCTCATGGCCACCCAAATCCCACCGCACGCCACCCCTGCCCAAATAACCAACCAAGCATAACATACACCCCACATTGAAATGGCCATTACATGAAACAACCCAAATGGCATGTATGTACATCAACACATGCCCGTCACACACACACAATGGGTGCCAGTGAATGTGAAAACCCACATCGTGACATGCATGAAACCAATGAGAGAATACCATACATTGAAGTACGGGAACAAATGTATTGAACAAAAAATGTGGTGAAATAAATTTAAACACCATACAATGGACATAAGGAAAACAATGCAAAATGTCACATAATGATAAAAAAGGAAATCAGAATCTAAAATATATGAAATCAAAAATGTCTCCAAAGTCTCCCTCCAACAAAGCAAATCCAAACAGAAATGAAAAAGTAAAATCCATTGCTCCATGGAAAAATCAAAAAAGAAAATGCCGACAAATCCACACTCCAACTATTTACAAGGATGAAAACCTGGGTCCATGAGCCCAACTGTCCAAATGAAACCTACAAAAATACACTAACTAATGAAGAACTATATACAAAAATGTGGGGTATTGTCCAAGCGCCTCAAAAAAAAATGAAAACAAAAATTAAACCTAACACTAACTAACTAACTAACTATTTACAATGGCAGCGGGCTAGTCTGACAGCTCACTTTTTGATGTCCCGGGACAGGGCATCATCGAACTCCCGCTCAATGTCCTGGAGGCGATCCTCTTCCATGGCCCAGAGGGTTCGCAGGGATGATGACATGTTGACCTCCAACTCCCTGCGAATTGCCTCGAGGCACTCGGCCCGCCTCAGTGCCCTCCGCATGGAGTTCTCCACCCTGAACATTGTGAGCCGTGCCTCTTACGCCCGCTGCCGCTCCGCATCTATGGCGTGGTCCAACCGCTGACACACAGAAGACACTTGTAATCCTGGGTCCTCCTACCCTCTGGCCGATGCCTGCCCCTCCGATGTTGAAGGCCCAAGCCATCATTGCTCCCACCATGTTTCTGCTGCTGCTGTGCCTGTGCCTGCGCCCTGGCTCTTGCTGCCTGCACGTCCTCCTCCAGCTGGGATGCAGTTGTCGTGGTGGCCACCCCTGCTGGACGTCCGACTCCCGACTGTGGCAGGGATGTGTCCTCCACCAGCCTGGCTGCAAGCCAGAGGCAGCTCCACAGGGTACCCAGGTGATACATGGGTGGGAAGATGGCATGGAGGACGACTGGCGCATAGGGAGTTCAGGTGAGGAGGGGGTCGCCAGAAGGTCCAGCACATGGATTAATCCAGCACTGGTGACCCGTCCCAGTAGGTCAACGCGGTCAAAGAGGCATCCGAGATGACGTGCAGTGTCTTCACGAAAACACCGGAGGTCACCTCGCATGCCCCGTTGACGCAACGCTATCCCAGCCAGGACAGGCTCGACCTGGTCCCGGATAGCCACGTCCGCAGGGAGAGCAAGGCCAGCTGTTGTGCACCCATCCCCTCCCTGAAAACGGGTCTGGACGTAGGCATCCCTGCTGGTGCCGGATGATGCAGTCACAGGATCAGGGACAGGATTACAGACAGGCACCTCCACTGCGGCCTGTGCTGCCTCCTGTCCCTGTCCCTGCCCCTGCCCCTGCACTGCACCACTAGCACCAGTGGAATCCCCACCTCCAGACCCCGTGTGTGTCCCTTCCACGGCCTCCTCCTCCACCAAACCCCCCACCAACCTGGATGACTCCATGCCATCTTCCTCCGTCGGACCCTGTAGGGTCTCAGCTGCCCCTTCTGCTGCCGAGGAGTCCATCTCCGACCTCTGCCTCTTGGACCTACCCTCGGCAGCTGCGGCGTGGGGCACGGCACCAGACTCCTCACTCCCCGAAGAGATGACAATCTGGGAGGGGAGCCGGGCCTTGCGTCTCCGGCTGGTGCGATCCCTGCCGCTTTGCTTCACAGGACCCTCTCCTCCCTCTTCATCAGTTGATGCTGCAGACAGGGAGAGATAGAACACAGGCATCAGGGCACTGTACAATGGACTGATACACACATGACAGTTGTACATGAGTGGCAGTGTCAAACTTCAGACATGGCATCACACTCCCTAACACACGTCACTCACACACATGAGCAATTCCACAGCATTATTGCACCAGACAGCACCATCCATACACATACAACAGCATCAGCATCTGAAGGTGAGCCTGACGTCACATGAAACACGGGGAGTGCACAACACATGCACACACACCAACACACTTACATGCATGTGTACATGTCCACCAACTGTCACAGTGATGAGATCGCCATCCATGTCACATCTGGCATTCAGCCTTCTACATGTCAGTGCCACATGCATCCATGTTGCATCGCAGTTGCACACTTGTCAAATACACACACATGCACACAGTGCAGATACATGCAGCTGGAACCACCATCCATGTGTGACACCACAACCATGCCAACCTACATACACAGCAATGCAAACTTGTGTGCTCCCACACCTGCATTTGGCCTGCATGCTTACCAACACATACACCATCCATGTGTCTCACACATGAGAGGACTCACATGTGTCAGCCTCACGCCCCTGTACATATACATCCATACATGGCCCTATAAAAACACATGTATAACCTGCACACTACTGGCACACCACAACACACACAGCGTCCAATCAGTATGCATGTACACTTACCGCTCGACTCCAGACGGGTCTGCCTCTCAAGGACCTGGACGTGGAGCGCTGGGCGTATGCATTCCAGTACCCTCATTTGGTGGTCTGACAGCTGGCCCTGGCGCCCCTTGGCATCCGCTGCCTTCAAGAGGCGCTGGGCCTTGTCGAGGGTCCTGGACCTGAAGTCCTCCCAGCGCTTCCAGACATGTTTGATGTGGCAGACTGCCACCCCCTCCTTGTTGATGGCAGTCACGATGTCCATCCAGATCCTGGTCCATCCTTCATTGTCGGCGCGCGAACTTCCATAGAGGGTATCATACTGCCCCAGGACTTTGCTCCACCAGGACACCAACTTCCCTGGCACTGAAGCTGGTGGCCCTCTGCCTCTCTGGCTGGGGGTTGCCAGTGGTGCCAGATGGTGTTGTGCCTGACATGGCAACCCCAGAGGCAGGTGTGGGTGGGCAACTGGGTCTTGGGGCTGGGCTGTGGAGCGATGGTATCCCAGTCGGGAGTCTTCGGTTCCAGCAGGGGTGGTCACAGCAACGGCACCCCTGGCTGACGTGCAGGCAGCAAATAGCAGGGCACGTGGGCAGCAGGCAGGCAGCAGCAGATGGCAGGTGGGAGCGTGCTCGGGGATCTTGGGGGCAGTAATTCGGCCTTCTGGGTAGGAGCGTGGTCTTCCATGTGTTGTCGCGTGGCCAGCTTGATACGGAGTGATTTGGCACGTGAAAAAATTTCATGTCAGCATGTAATTCGAGGAAAGTCCCTTAGCGCATAAGCGCATCTGGGCCGTTACACGCGCGGGTGTTTCCCTCGTGATGGGTGCATAGTGAATCAGCACGTGAAGACACAGCACATACGCAAATTCATTGGACCAAAGGCCCTTAGCGTGTAAGCGCGTCTGTGACGTGACGTGCAAGGGCGTTTCCCTCAGCACGGGTGCATGTTCATTATACACGTGCAAAAACTGCACGTCCGAGTGTTAGCTCGAGTAATTGGAGGAAAGGGCCTTAGCGCATACATGCGTAAGTGACGTGGTACGTGTGGGCCGG
Source organism: Ambystoma mexicanum (assembly GCF_040938575.1). Lineage (NCBI taxonomy): Eukaryota > Metazoa > Chordata > Amphibia > Caudata > Ambystomatidae > Ambystoma > Ambystoma mexicanum. The sequence continues at coordinate 1,417,845,496 of NC_090923.1, read as the reverse complement.
TTGAAAAGGTACGTGTAGGACGCCATTTTCTTGTACGTGCTTTTCATGGAGAGCGAGTGGGTGAATTTTGTATTTCTAGTCGGTTCACACGCAATTACTTCACAACGTTTCAAGTTCGTACTCCCTGTTACCTCTGACAGCGTTCAATTCTTATTTTGGCCTGTTTTCTCAAACAGCGTTCACTTCTTCTTTTGTCCTGTTCCTCAGACAGCGTACAAATGTTCTTTTGGCAGGGGTGTTGCCAACGCGCACAGGCGCATCGTTTTCACGTTCTTTTTCCTGGCAAACGGTGAGTCACACACGTATTTACCAACTGTGCTTGCTCTGTGTGTCGCGTACCCCTTCAGAGGTCATTGTAGGCTGTGTGTATTACGCGTACACTTATTTTTGCGTTTCTGGGTGCCACAGCGTAGTGCGGGTTCATTTTTCCATGCACGTGTTCTACGATGGGTTGCATGCACGTTCATTTTTGTTTTCAGAGTGCCTCTGCATTGTGTGACCCGTCATCTCCCCCACGGGTCACTGACAGCCTTGCTAGAGCATTAGGGTACGAATTCCATCTATTAACCTACCCTTTCACCCCCAATTGCCCAGGACAATAGTTTACTGCTACTCCCATACGCACAACAACATCAGTGCCATGGTTGGAAGGCGACCAAGCGGTAAGGGAGGCAAAGGTGGCCGACCTCCAAAAGGTGGACGTGGTGGGCACGGTAGGGGACATGGCCAGGATTTGCAGGGTGCCCCTAGACCCCCATGTGTGGAGGACCAATCAGGGACACCCATGCCCCCTCCCATGGTTGTGGGAAACGTAGCTGACACCATCCCAGCTCAGCCCTTTTTGGACCAGCCGATTTTGGCACCTGAACCGGCACAGGATGACTCCCAGGCTGACTTCCAGGTCAGCAAGTCTAAGCTACGTGTGGCGGTGCAAGTTGCTGTCACCAGGCCACGTGGATCTGGGGCAGCAATGTCATCTGCTGCCCCAAGTAGGCAGGGTGGGGAGGCTGCAGGGGCAGCTGCAGCTCTATCCACCCCAGCTCTGAGTCTCCCAGCCTGGACAGTGTCGGTCCAGGCCCATCAAACCAACGTTGGCCAATGCCTGCACCAAGACCTATGGTCATTGTGCATTCGCACACTCCTAGTACCCAGTCCACTGGCGCTTCTGCCCCTACTAACCAGAGCGGCGTAAGCTACTCAGGTTCCGCACCACCTTTGAAAAAGAAGAAAAAGGGTGCTCTGGCACCTCAGGCTGAGACCCCAGACATGGCTACACACTCCGGCACGTCAAGGAAGCCTAGCTTTAATGACGCCGAACTTGATGCACTTGTGGCCTATGTGTCGGCACATAGCCGCAAAATGGTGGTGACTGCAGGGTGCAAGACCACACCTGGTCAACGTAAGGCACACTGACAGACCATCGCGGACATCATTAGTGCCCTTGGATTTGTGAGGCGCACAGCTGATGAGTGCTACAAGCGGTGAAATGACCTGAAACACAGAGCAAAGAACAAGCTGGCCTCAAATCATGCCTCTACTCTGGTGACTGGCGGTGGGTCTCCACCAGAGGCCAACCAACTCACTGAACATGAGTCTGTTGCTGGAACCTTCGTCACACTGGAACTGATCCAAGCGTGGGAGACCTACCAGATTACGACGCATTGTCCGGTGAGTGCCCATGTATGTGTGTGTAATCTATGTGTATGTTGTTTGGGTGACGGGTTCTGATTGGGTGCCAGGTGAGAGTGTGTACTCCTGAGTGGTATGGGTCACCCATGTGCTTCCTCCAAAACATTCACTGGCCTTGAATTTGGGTATGACAGTATCCCTTCTGCCCACAGTAGCCAATTAGCGCAACATTACTGCAGTTGCCCTTGAACTGTCATTTTGCAACAACATTGTTCAGATTTTTTCAGGGTTCATTCAGGCTGATTGTTTCAATTCTCCCATTTTTGCAACACATTTATCAGCCCTAATGCCACATATGTGACATGCTTCTGTCATTGATTACACCCCACATTGGCCCACATTTGTTACCTTGTTATGTGAATGATTAGACCATTCAGGCTGATTGAGTATTAGCCTGCTCACATAAATTTTTGGGGCCTGGTTGAATGTGGTACATGATAGTTGTTTCCTGTCATGTTGAAGTGACCAACCATTGATGTGTACATCTGCCTGCCATCACTGTATTATTGTACACTGGATGTGTTGCAGTGTGTGGCACATGCGTATTTTGTCACAATATGTAGCATTTTCATCTCATCATGTCCATCTCACATGGATGGGTGACAGTACTCATTCACTGACATATGGCTGTACTTGTCAAATGTACCATGGCTATGCTACATGCCATCTGTGTGCTGGCATGTGTCATGTATGTGCATTGAACATGCCACTCACAGGCTAATGTGTGATGCCAGTGCTACCCGGCATGCAGCAAATGTGTTGCTTTTCCATCTTGGTGTCCTCATTGTCTGCTTTTTGCCTCCCCTTCCAACTCATTGACAGTGCATGCCTGCCAGGGTTATAGTCATGTGGGACATGTGTAAATCATGTACTGGATCTCTGGCTTATGTGTGTACTATGGTGCTCATGCCTGTTTCCATTTGTTGTCTTTCATGTTTTTGCAGGTGATGACGCACTTGATGCTGTTGAGGTTGAGGAGATGGTGCAGGCCCAGAAGGAATCTCAGGCACGACCGGGCACCAGTGGGGGATGTGGTGTGGTGGTGGGTGAAAACCCAATCTTACTGCAGACCATACTGTCCAGGGGTGTCTCTGGGTGCACCTCCCCAGACCTCTATTCAGGTGCTGAATAGGATGATGAGACTTATGTGCTGTCGCAGGTGAGTGTTTCTGGCAGGGATTCTGTTCTGTCCAACCCACCTGCACCAGGGGTAGAACCCTCTATTGGGATGTCAGTGTTGGTAAGTCCGCCTTTGGCAGTTACGGATGCAGGGTCACACTCCACAACATCTGATCCTGTTCCTGGGCCAGCAGATCAGAGGGGGAATGCAGTCCTGCAGCCTCAGGCAGTGCCAGCATAGTAAGGTGCAGATCGCCTTGCCCCGAACAGGTGTGGTGCCCTCCGACGCGGTGGCCGTACGCCACCAGGCAATACTGTATGGGAAAACTTCATCTACAGTATAGCAGCCCAACAGGGAGCATCGGTTGAAATGATGGCTCAGACAATGGAGAGGGTGGCCACTTCCATTCTCCCCCTGAAAGGCAGATGGAGCAACAACAGCAGGCAACAGACTCCATTTGCCAATCACACAGGGAAGACATGTTGGCGTCCAACAGGGACCGACGGGCGGCACTGGAGACTCTGCGCGAAGCCATATCTATAGAGTCACAGGGCCACAGGGAAGCCCTGAGGGTAGAACTCCATAACCTCAGGGAGACTCTGGTTGAACTTGAGGCTTCCCGAAATTTAAGGTCAGAACAGCAGCTGGAGCAGCTCACACATTCGCTCTCAGCTGAGCTGCAGGGAACTCGGGAGGTGATCCGGGCATCACGGGAGGCCATGCGTGCAGAAATGCAGGAAACCCATCAGGTGCTGCATGGGGATCTCCGTACTATCATCCTCCAGAACGAGACCTTCCATACCCGCATGCTTGCTGCCATGGAGGACCATACCAGGGCTTTGCGTGGGCTGCCTCCCATAGCACCACCACATCCTGATGCAGCAGTAGAGGGTGATGAGAGCGACAGCAGCACTCCTCCCACACTAGCAGGCCATGAGCCCATGGAGGTATATTTTTTTCCGCAACATCCACGCAGGTGGCTGTTGGTGTGCACCCTGTCCTCGAACCTCCTGGGTGGCCTCCCCCCACCCCTGGCTCCCACATGGCCATTTCTTTTTTTTAATTATTATTATTTTTACAGTGTGTTGCCTTGTGTGGCTCCCGTGGGCATCCACTGTGTATTCCGGCAGGCACATGCAGGCTTGTCCTGTGTTTGGGTTAGATGCTTGGGTTCCTGACACACACACCCCTCCTGCTTCCCATTTCCATGGGCTTGCAAAGGGTGTGACCAAGTGACAGTGACTTACACAGTGACATTGGTCTCCCATGAGCTGTGTAGGCAGTCTGTAGTCATAACTGTATGGACATCCCTAGTGGGGTTTGTTTTTGTATTGAACACTGCATGGTGTATTGATATGTGCTTGTGCATCCATGTCTTTCTCCTTATTCGCAGGTACCTTCTTCATGTCTTCACAAGGCCGTCTCCTTTGCAGATGCAGTTTATGTTGTATGCAGTACACTGACACATTTGCCTGACAGCAACACTCTGCAGTTGGAAGGGGTGGATGTGCTGGATTATTCAGGTTGTAAGACTTGCACTACTTTGAGTTTGTACTGTCATATTTTGGCAATGTTTCATGCTGTGTTGCTGTATTGTGTTGCTGGTAAGTATTTGGTCATGTGTGCTGTTTGTTATTGTTTACTGGGAGCATATTGTATGTGGCCTCTTTCCATTTGGGAAAGTGCACTTTGTGACACTTGTGTCATGTGTTGTGCATTCCTTTGTTTGCTTTCACATTGCATGACATGCCATGGTGTGTTGGGTGGCGGAGATGGGGAGAGATTGGGTGACATGGCCCTATTTTCATGTTGTATTTTGCAAGGGGGTAGTCATTCATGCAGCATACATGTGTGTCTTTTTGTGACACAGCAATGGTTGTCTTTTGGTAGGTAGGGATGCACACAATGTAACACTTCCAGGTGACCAATCTCAGGCTGGTATGGTTGTGAGAGTTGGCTGTCCCTTATGTCATCATCATTGATTGTCAGCTGGTATGTGCCAAGGCTGTGTGCACTCCACAGGGGTGTGGTTTTAGGTGAAGTAATTAGCCACCAGCTGCGTACGAGCTGCCTCACCACATGCCCTTTCCCCTCCCATGCGCAGCGGCCGTGCATGTGGTTGGGGATGTGGGGGCACCACCATGTCCACCGGCAGGCCCCGGCGGGTTGCAACGTTGTGCAGGACACATGCTGCCACTATGATCCTGCACACTAATGGGGGCGCGTATAGCAGCTGCCCACCAGAGCGGTCAAGGGAGCAAAAGCATGACTTCAGCTCTCCGAATGTGCGCTCCACTATGCCCGGGTTGCAATATGGGCTGTGTTGTATCTTACCTCGGGTGGTGTGGTGTGGTGGGGTTCTGAATTGACGTCATCATGTGGGTGCTCAGAGTAGACATTGTCCCCTAGGAGGTGATGATGGGTATCATTAGTGGGGTTGTGACATTACTCAGTATCTGACATGCATGCATGTGCAGCGGCATTTATACTCACCAAGCAGCCATGTATCGCCATGCCGCCCAGCTTCTAAGTCCCGGTTTAGGCTTGACATTCTGTAGATGAAACTGTCATGGGTGGACCCTGGATAGTTGGCATATACTGAGGTGATGATTACTTTGGCATCACATACTACCTGCACATTGATGGAATGCCAGTGCTTGCGGTTTCTATAGATGTGCTCAGTTGCCCTGGGAGGACGTAGAGCCACATGGGTGCAATCAATGGCACCTAGCACTTTGGGGAAGTGTGCCACCCTGTAAAAATCCTGGATTGCAGCCTGCCTTTCTGCAGGTGTTCTGGGCAGGTATATGTGCCTGCGGACTGATGGGCGTGCAGTCATGATGGCCAACACCTGGTGCAGGCAGCGTGACTGCGTGGCCTGTGACACCCCCCCCACTATGGCACTTGTCCATTGAAATGAACCAGTGGCCAAGAAGTGCAGTACATTGAGCACCTTTTCCAAGGGGCTCAGTGCTTGGGAGCAAAGGGTGGGTGATGTGAGGTCATCCTCCCACTCACTCACCAGGTCGAGTATTATGTGAGGTGGAAACCTGTACCTCCCATACACCTGGTCATCAGGCATCCCAAAAAGGCTGGTCCTGAGTGTAAAAATTCTGGCCCTGACTATCCTCCTCCTCCTGCGGTGTCCCACGACCACTGCTGCGAGGAACGATACATTCATCGTAGCGTCTGAGCTTGTTTGTTGTTTGTGCGCACTTTTATGCTGCGCGGGTCCGCGTATGCCTGCTTCCTGCTGGCGTACGTGTTTCTGGATTAGCGCGTCTTTTTTGGCGCACGCATTTGCCCTGTTCGATTCCATGAATATGTGTTGTAGGCGCGCGTGTGGGCGTTCCGCGCATTTGCCTCCCGTACTTCCCCCGTAAAGCCCACATTTTCACGCGTTGTTCCCCATTCCGCGTGTTACGCACTGTGTTCCGCCTACTTCTGTTGTGTGCGCCGCGCTATGTGTGCTTTCACTGTGCGCGTAGCGCACGCCGTTTGATGACGTGTGCGCCCGCGTGTTCCACGCAGAATTTTAGTGCACATCCCAGAATTTACACGTGCACAGACTTGCATGAATCGATGTGCGTGGATTTCGCACGCTTGCACTGCAATTTTTGCACTTGCATTGCGATTCGCACGCTTTCGCACCCTTGCGTGGAGATTTTCGGCGCACATTAATTCCATGAATCGGCCTGATAATGACATTTTGGCAAAAAACTTGTTTTTCCTATGGGAAAATCCCATGTTAAAAGCTGCTCGAAACACAATCGAAGTAAACATTTTTTTAAACTATGCAGGCCTTAATGTAGAAATCTGAAATTTTGCAATACCAGACGTCTGCCTCATAATATTGAAATCATTTCAGATTTTGTCATGCAAGCATTCGAAGGTTATTATGAAAAGTCATTTTCTGAAGCACCGTAGAGCAACCTTAACCTTAACCATGTCTTGCTCTAGTGCGAAGGCATAACATATTGACATATATATATATATGTTGAAAAAAGAGGAGAGGGGCGCACTCCAGTTCCCTATAAACCACCAAATACATGCCAAATGTGTGTGTAAAGTTGTTTCTCTGCGTTCTGCATTCTAAGATTTGTAGACCAAGTTTTATAATGGGAAAAGTGGAAGTGCAAGTCCCAGAATGTATAGAAAAAAAACAAGACTTGATAAGCACCTACAGATTGGAATGGATCATGTTGGCAAGTATGCATGTACTGCCAACATAATAAACTTCCATCCACCAAAGTGTCACTTAAAAATGTTCTACCAATCTTTTCCATCTGCTTTTCCGTTCTTTTAGACAAAATTACACACAGTGCTGCTATAAAGGCACATATGCACTTTTTTCCTTTCATGAAAATGCTCCTAAAAAGAAACATTTTTAAACGCTCAGCATTTTCCATTTTCCTTCCATATAAATGTCACTTTCCAACCTCTCTCATTAGATCCCTTATACTGCCACCATTCTCCACCATCCCACACATATGTGTATACTGCCAAAGTATTTATATACAAAACTTCACCTTAAATATAAAGTACTATTGTTTCCTAACCTCTACTATGAGACACCAAACACTGCTGCAACTATAATCCGCTATTGCATTACCACTAGGCCACAATTTCCCAATTCTTTGAAAACACAGCAACACATAAAAAAATACATTGCACCACAAACACAGCACTTCTTTTATTAAAATCACCAGGACAAAAATAACCTAACTATGCATATTTTTTTCAAACCCACTTTATGCCCTGTTCCTTGTAATGTCCCAAACAGCACTACTCATACTCCAATTGTTCTAACAACATAGTTAACATACTTAACTACACCAGCCATAACACAACTTTATTAACTCGTTTCCCAACAACTCCTCCTACCGTCATAAATAACATATCTTACTAAAAGTACTTCACCATTACCACACATACCCACTAACTTTATTTTACAATTACCGATAAAAAGAAGATTGACGAAGACAGCTACCGAAAAAAGAACACTCTTCACATCCTACAAAGTAAGTACATTAATATAGCATATATATCTCTCTAACTGTAACAATGTACTTTCATTATATTTTAGCCTAGAGTATTCCTTTTAAGTCAGCAACATGTATTTCACTCTTACTTGTTATATTGCAACATTCACACTCTTTCTATTCCCATCTAAACATTGCTCTTTATTCAATACAGCACCCATTCCTTAATGGCTAACAACACATCTACCTCTCATCAACGTCTATACCACAATTGTACTTCCTTACTATTCCATACCCCTATCCACATGAGGGCCTTATTCCAACCCAACAAGTTTCACACTCATTGCATTCCAAATCACTGTCACACATTACCACACATACACACACTCCCCCACCCATTTTCTATTACACCCACACAACGTTCATACCTATGCACTAAATTACACTAATATAACAACTTTTCCTCATAACATCATAATGTCCCTACTTATTCAATCACAACACCACTCCCTTACTCAGTAACCCAACACCATCACACCGGTACAGACTCTTACTCTTACAACCTTCCCAACCACTCCTATCATCCCACTGCACAATCACACAGAATTCTATTAATTTCTACAATCACACCAACACACTCATGAACAATACATGCATATACATTCCACAACTTTCAAACCAAAACTTAATTTTTTCGTAACAGACAGAAGAGAATGCCTACTAACAATCTACTCCATAGAAAACAAAGAAAAATAAAGCAGATACAAATAAAAGCAAGCCATATACGCATCCTCCTCTAAAACAATTTATAGACAACATTAAAACAAAACAGTTAGTAAACTCATTCAAGAAAACTAACGCTGCCAGCACAAAAAAAGTAAGGCCCCCTCTTCCAAAAACTAAAAGTAAAAAAAGATGTACAAACAAAGGCAGACCTACTAATGAACCTAACAACATATCTACCAATGTTAACGCAGCCACAGTAAAGCATTCCAAAAAATTTATTTTACTAAAAATGTTCCACCGTAGAGTTCTTCACAATCTTATAAAGACAGCTATGGGTTGGGTGGGCACGTAGAAGCGGAATTGTAGCCATCCCTTCCCCCAACTCTGGTCAGGCGGCCCGCCCTAGCAAATTCCATTAGTAAGGGAACACTTTCTGGGGCAAACCTTACCCTTTTGGGCCCCGGGTGATTTGGGAGTTAAAAGGGGCATGGGGTTGGTGCTATTGAATCTTTGATTGATATTTGTCCTGTAGCATACAAGGAAGGTGCTGTTTTTCTATTGTTTTCTTTCTCTTATTCTTTGAATTGATGTAATAACCCCTTAGAAATGTACTGCTCGAATGTACTTTGATGGCTTAAAGTCCTAATAAAGTTGATTGACGGATGGATGTAATTAAAGGTTTTAAACTATCCTGTTTAACAAATTGTACTCTTGTATTTCACTGAAAGTTATAAGCCGTCCAAAAAGTGCTCTTTCTATAAGTTGGGCAACTTCAACATAACTACAGTGCCTCTACTGCAGGCCCTGTCATTTTATTTTTAATATTGAATGATGTCTGCGAGCAGTATATTTAATCTGCGGATGGAAATCTTTACACATGAATAGAATAGTATGTAATATTCAAGTGAACAATTGCACATCACAGTTTTTCAGTACCCACATGTCAGTCACTAAATAATCTAATGGCTAACCTTTCTCTAATATCAACATAAAACTGCATCATTCCATTCCCCCGATGTTCACGGTCTATGAACAAATCCGGCTGTTCCAAGGGTATTCAGGCAATTCAGGCAAATGTTGTTCCATAACACACTTTTAACAGGTATGCAAATATGAAGTCACTGCTGCAGTCTCCTTGACGCATCCAGTTGATGTAATTCTGGGTGTGCGGACATTCACAAATGCCATGGTATGGTGCAGACAGTCGCAAACATCTTTATGTAACTGCACCCATCTGGCATGACCGCATTGTCTGCAACGAGCACCGCTGGTTACAAACACATAGGAAAGCATTTTACTCTATTTCTGCCAACTTTAAAGTTCAATTTGTGGCCTTGTACAGGTGCTACATCCATTTCTAACTGTTCTCTCCACTTTGTTTTACTTTTAATTTCCTTTTTTTATCCTGAGGATAATTGTTCAGCAGACAGAGCATCAAGCGGGACCCACCCATGTATTCTATTGGTTTTCTGAGGGTCTCTGTACCATACTTTTCAGGAAGCCTCCATGAGACATAGCAGCTATAATGGCAGCAAAACCCCATTAGGAGCCACGGCCATGACAACCACCACCTCGTGGAGTATACGGAGGGGGGAAAACAGGGGCACAGGGGAAAATAAGCCTCATGAGGAAGAGGAGAAGGAAGATGGCATTGAAATTCCTGCGATGTTCAGCAGCCATTAGGAATCACGAGAGTGGTGGTTCTTTACCACCATTGCAAACATTCCAAAATCTCAGTATGTCGGAATCGACAGCGCTGAGTCATGCTCAGTCATGGCAGTCAAGGGCAGTACTCTTTTGGCATGACAGCCATGCGCCACCACATCTGCACTTTCCATGCAGCCACCTTACGAAAGCCTTTTCCATTTAAGGGATGTGCAGTAACATCTGCAATGTCATCCTCATCTTTCACCTCTGTTCGAACTGGAAAGACTTCAGTTGGGCACATCACGGTTTATACAGAAGGAAATTGATCCATATCTCTGTAACGCTCACCTGGTACCACGGGGACGTCACTCAGCCTGTTCTGACCTCTTACGACTTCAAACCCTTCCCTGGAGTCTATTCGACTGGAGACTGGGCCTTGTTTTCTTAGAAAGTGTGGTCTCGGTCCTGCTTTCAACGCAGGGGCGCGTTGATTAATGCAGGCTCGTTGCTGCCTAGTTACTTCACTGGCAAGAGTCCGACAGGCAAGTATAATGAGTCTTTTGAACAGTTCTCTAACTTCATTCCTTTCCTTCCTTAGGTGATGGCTGGCGTCCGGGGATGGCGACGTGCTGCTGAGATGAGTAGCGCTGAAGGTGAGTGAGAGCGCGATGCGACCCTTTCGTATTTGTATTGAACTGAGTTCTTTTCCTGTGACTTTTAGGTGCCGCAATGTTTTCAGCGTGGATGCCGGTTATGAAGAATAAATGCAGTGAGTAAGCGCGGTATGCAGCGCCTCTAGATGTTTCAACGCTAACCTGGAGTGTCTTTTCCCTCTTGCAGATGGATGAGAAGTTCCTGAGACAGAGTTCCCCCAGAGCGGGTGGGATTCAGGTAAGCGTTTGAAGCTCTTACAGTCTTTTAAAATAAGCGAAGATTTGCTGAATGCTTACTAATGCCTTTTATCTGTTCTTTTCCCTTTTCCTTAGGAAGCGGCATGCCGGGATGGGAATGACACCGCCGAAGATGCCTGCAGAATAGAAGGAGCGATGAATGATGGGCAGAAGCGCCGCAAGGTAAGGCTGTTCCTAACGGTGTTCTTGTTCTTGCAGGAGCTGAGCACAGAAGAAAGATGCAGGCCTACTGGAGACTGATCTGAACACGGTGAGTGTCACGCTGCAGGTGCAGAAAACACAAAGCATGTTTCTCAGCCTGAGCGTGGCTTAAATAGTCTCTGGGTATCCCAGGTGTCTCTGGGCTGAACCACACCCAAAAGACTAGACTGCACATGCAGTTCTGGGAACCGAAATATGTGGGGGCATCCATCTTGTCCCCATCAATGCACTACAAGTCCAATCCCCAATGTTATCCTATGGGAGTGAGTGAGTCTGGTGCCACAAGCGCCAAGTCTGACTCCAAGTGGGTCTTTGGAGGGATGGAGCGGCCCTTGAGGGCCATGTAGGTGATCGTGGCTTGGCTCCAACCTGACATCTTGGAGGGCTGGGGACATGAGGGGCAGGAATCATGACAGCACTCCCCCCAAGGCCCCTCTCAAGGTGGCTCTTCTGTCTGGTCCTGGTTTGTTTGGATGGTTTTGATGAAATCGTCTAAGCAAGCGAGGTGCATGGATGTACTCACAAGGTTCCCATGTTCTGTCTTGTGGACCATACCCCTTCCAGTCTACTAAGTAGTATAATTTGGATCTGACGTACTTTGAATCCAGGATGTCCTTGACTTTGAATTCTGGCTCCCCGGCGACTAATAGTGGCTGCGGTGGCGTTGCTACCCGGGTCCCAGGTTGAACAGGTTTAAGGAGAAACACGTGGAACACAGGATGAATCTGCATGTTTGACGGCAGAGCTAGTCTGACCGCCACAGGATTTATCACAGAGGTGACGGTGAATGGATCCAGGTATCTTGGACGGAAAGTTTGGGTTCCTTTAATGGACACGTGTTTAGACGCCAGCCAGACTTTGGGCCTCATTACAAGGTTGGCGGTAAGGCAAAAACGATGCCGGTATGCTAATACCGGCATCGTTTACTGCTCCGGTGTATTCTGACCAGGCAACTCGGTATTAGCGGCACCCTAAATAACGGTGCCGCTAATAGCGGCATGGGCGCGTACACGCACCCCTTCGGGGAGCAAATACCAGCATGCCGGTAATAGGGGGACATCCCAACCCATGCGGACATGCAAATACCGGCATCGCGAAGCCGGTAATCACGGGCTGCATGATGCCGGCCATACAGGCATCGCGGACCACCCGCAAACAGCAATCAGGAAACAAGCCAACTGCCACAGGTGCACACAATCCCCACACGTGGAGGCAATGGAGGCTGGGCCAGTATAAAATGAGCACACCCACACACCACACCCCTTCCAACACCAAAATGCCACCACTAGCTGTTGCAGTCATGGCGCTGGAAGACATGCCAATACTGCTACAACTACAGCAACAACACCAACTACAACAACAACTACAGCATCAACAACAGGCATCACAGAGGAGACGCAGGAGGAGAAGGAGGGTGAGACAGGCCCAGCAAATACCACCAGTGCAGCCAGCAGTGCCTCATAGGCAGCCACCAATCCCTCACACCAGACCCAGCCCATTCAACCTAACCCCTGAGCAGATCCACACCCTGTACCGGTTGGACCGGGACACCATCACCACCATAGTGGACATGATAAACAACGACATAGGCAGCCTCATAGAAATACGCACTGCCATCCCCCTGCTGCTAATGGTGGTGTCCGTGCTCCACTTCCTGGCCACAGGCACCTATCAACACACAGTGGGGCAACTGCATGGCATTTCACAACCACATTTTTCACGCATATTGAACCAAGTGCTGGATGCCCTCCTGAAGCACGCAAGCACCCACATATCCCTACCACGGACTGGCCAGGAGATAGCCGACACCAAAGTAAGTTTCCATGCACTGTCAGGCATGCCCAATTGTGTTGGTGCCCTGGACTGCACCCATGTTGAATTGGTAGTCCCCCATGCCATAGAGGCGGTGTACCGCAAACGCAAGCAATACCACTCCATCAATGTGCAGATGGCATGTGACTCCAGCAAGATCATCACACATTGCTGGGCCCGACATCCCGGATCAACACATGATGCCATGGTACTGCACAACTCCACTCTACCCCGTCACATGGAGCTACATGCTGGACCACGTGCCTGGCTGCTTGGTGAGTTGCACAACTGGGCCATGGCAGTGCTCTGGGGTACTGATGTGTAGGGATGCATACTCCACCTGGTTGGGGAAGGGGTGGGGTATGCATACCGCACCTGGGTGGCAATTGTCGGTGATTGGAGAATGCATGCAGAGCTAAACACTCCAGACCTGAACCTCACAAATGGAACATGACACATCACTGGCACAAATTAAACAAATAATGCATATCGATGACAACAAGTAAGAGGCACAACCAGGCCACCATGGTGATGGCAAGCAATGCATGACTGTACAGGATGGCTACTGGGCCAATGTGGCTAGTGTGACCATGCATAGAACTAACTGCTTGAATGGGAGGCTAAACATTGTCGTACTACCACAGTACATCCGCCTCAGCATGCATGATTACACCCTGCATCATCTATTGAACGCCATCCAGACTACCACACCTCATAACAGTTTAGAATGCATCTAGGTGACAATTTTGCATACATACAGGGACATGTGCATGTCCACACCAAATAGCTGCCGCCATGACTGTGCTTCCTGAAGGTGCCAGCTCAGAGTGACACGCACCTATTTGTATTTGCTTGCAGGTGACGGAGGATATCCCTTGAGGCCGTGACAACTTACCCCTGTGCGGAACCCGCAGAACAGCCATGAAGAGGAGTACATTTGTGTGCACACCCGCACCCGTGTTGTGATAGAGCAGAACCGCACCCGTGTAAGTCCCGTGAAGTCCCGCTTTGCCGCGGACCCTGCTTCCAGTGCTTCTTTTCGTGGATCCTTGGATTTTGGACTGTTAAACTACAAGCCCCAGCAGGCTCAACTGCAATAAGGGCTGGGCGGAGCTATATAAGCTCAGGGGCGTGCGCACCGCGCGCGCGCACCCGTGTAAGTCCCGTGAAGTCCCGCTTTGCCGCGGACCCTGCTTCCAGTGCTTCTTTTCGTGGATCCTTGGATTTTGGACTGTTAAACTACAAGCCCCAGCAGGTGAAAAATAAAGGGAGAACAGTTGATTGTGCAAAGGATTAATTAGCTTTAAAGCTAAGAACAAGACTCTAATATACTTCTCTCCTTGTTTAGGCTCAACTGCAATAAGGGCTGGGCGGAGCTATATAAGCTCAGGGGCGCGCGCACCGCGCGCGCACACCCGTGTAAGTCCCGTGAAGTCCCGCTTTGCCGCGGACCCTGCTTCCAGTGCTTCTTTTCGTGGATCCTTGGATTTTGGACTGTTAAACTACAAGCCCCAGCAGGTGAAAAATAAAGGGAGAACAGTTGATTGTGCAAAGGATTAATTAGCTTTAAAGCTAAGAACAAGACTCTAATATACTTCTCTCCTTGTTTAGGCTCAACTGCAATAAGGGCTGGGCGGAGCTATATAAGCTCAGGGGCGCGCGCACCGCGCGCGCGCACCCGTGTAAGTCCCGTGAAGTCCCGCTTTGCTGCTTCGCCGCGGTGACGCGGTTATCGTGGGAGAGCTAGGTTTTAAGAATTCCATGATTAAATATTAATACTGGTTTTAAAATTTTTAAAAGCAAAGAGAGGCATCATCGTGAATCAAGTAAGTGTCAACTATGCTCACCCTTAGATCTGGTATGCCTTGTGCGGAACGTGTGCGTGCCTTATTGGAGTCTACCTCAAGAGATAGCCCAGCGTTTTCCTCAAAAACGACGCGTTCTTTTGTTAAAAGTGCGCCTCTGGAGATGCGAACAAAGAAGAAAAGATCACGACTTGACTTTGTTACAGGTGACCTGAGAGACTACGGATTTGATGTTGGTCGATCTCCACGTCCTGTGGCTCGAACTGCTGAATGTAATAATTTAAGTGTATCAAATGTCGAGGCGCATCCCTTCAATAACGAACAAGCGGGTTCTGCTATCCAGCAAACTGCTCTTAGCCCACGGTTGTCTCAGGCCACAAATGTTGGTAATGAGCAGGGAGAGCAACATTGTAATATCTCTCTATCGGACTCAATGATGCTGCTGAACGCCCGCTCAGGAGTTGTTAGTTTAGCACCTCTATCTATGCAGAAGCAAGAGTCTGTTGTTGTTGAAGACAATGCAATTATAGAGTTGGAGTCATCGGATTCTTGTTTTGTGGCCAAAGATGACGAATCTGACCTTTCTAAATCCCCTGTTTTATTTAAAAATGGAGATATTTCAGAATCAGAAAGCTCCATCTCATTTATTCCACCGACTCCGAGGAGACTAAATAGTGATAGTACAGCTGCAAGCCCGACTTTGGTAATAAAAAATGCAGCTCCTGTAACATTAGAAGCAATGAATATGGCCCTGATGTCCCTCGCTAAATTATTTGAAGTTTTAGATTCAAAGATTAACTCATTACAAAATAATGTTGAATCTATCTTGAGGTCACAGAAGGCTTTTGGTTTATCTTTGGCCCAGAAACAAGAGTGTGATGTCGATCAGATAGAACTCCTCTCTAAACAGTTAGGTGAGTTGGTGTCATCATGTAATAACATTGGAGACCAAGTGGACAGGAAATTGAGCTCATTTAGAGCCGAGAAAAATATGCAAAAGTTTAAGACCGCGGTGCCTTTTGTTGAGGGTATTATACGAGAAATATCAGTAGAGGAGGTGGGGCTGGCATCTGTGGTGTCACAGTCAAGCCCTTGTGTGGGAACAGCCAATGTCGTTGGTAAGGATGTAAGGGGTCAAGGTACTGTGAAGCTGACTAAGTTGGCGCCTATATTTGATCAGGTGGTGTTATGTGAAGAGGAACCTGAGGACCCTAATGCTGTTGCCTCCAAAATAAGTGACGAGCAGCAGTCTAAAGGGGCTTATACAATATTTGCTAAAAATGCTAAAGGGTTAGCCCACCAACAGAAGGAAAATGTGAAGAAATCAAAAAATCAGAAGTCTAGGATAACTCCTTCGAGTGGGAAAACAAAACAATTCTTTAAATCCCTGTCTAAACCGGATAGGGGCGCTTTGATAGCTTCTGATGCAATCTTAAAAAAATATCAGAACCTATCACAAGAGCGACAACGAGTGAAGAGTGGGGGGTTGGACCCCCTCGATGTGATCCCCCCGCATGCTCCCCTAAATGAGCTGGTGCAAATAGCGGAAGATCTTGAGAGCGAATCTTCAAATGTGACAGATCGGAACCCAGCTTTAAGGGCCCCGAAGAAAAAGCAATCGAAAGATGTTAGAGTATCCAACTCAATACCTAACACTCAAGATCTTAGAAAGGCAGTGGATGAGTATATGGCCCAATTTCATCCTGAGCCATCTCTGACTTACCCACTGTCCAGGGTCCTAATTCCAGCAGCAAAAAAGCCTGAATTAGAGGTTGATGGGAAAATAAACACTGGGAGGGCTGCAGATAATCAACTAATAATACCATCTAGAAATGTTTTGCCAGTAGCAGATTTGACTCCTGATACTCAAGATAGTCTACAAAATAATATTTTAACTACAATCAAAGACTGTCTAGTTGCTCTGACCTCAGAACAAATGACTCTTAAATCATCTATGAAGGCAATGAGCTGTAGTCAGTCTGACCTGGCAAAATCTTGTGATGAAAGATCTACCTCTAAGAAGGTTTCGTTCAAATCTCCAGTCGAAGAGACCAAACATTATCCGCCTATAGAAACATCTAGTATTCAGAGTCGCCCTGGCTCCAAAGGAATATCTAAGAGCAAATTGCCCCCCCAGTTATTTGCCTTGTTTCTTAGCTGTCGTGAGGGCTCCTTCCCCAAGTACACCATGAATAGACGAAGTATAATGCAAATATTCTCGGATGTGCCCAGTTTAGAGGACATCTCCTCTAGGGATGTAGTACAAGTAGAGTTTCCGGATGACAACGATCCAACGGTGTCCTGTTTGTGGTTGGGATCCCGTGTCATTTATAACATTATTTGGTCTGCTAGATCTGATCTTTTTGATCTGGGTTTTAACCTAATTCCAACCACAAAAGAACCCCTGGTATCCGCGACTGCTTGCAAATCTACTAGTCAGGTTATTAGTGATGATGGCAATTCAGCTAGGGGTTGTAGTTGTGGAAAAGCATAACTAAGAACAGGTGAATGTGCTGCGCGAACCCAGAAATTTATAGTTACGAGCTGGAATACCAGGGGACATAAACACCTGCTAAATAATATGAGTGGTTGTTTGGAAGAATCTGACTTAATTCTTATGCAGGAAACATGGCTAACTGCCCCACTATCATGGGACAATCATTATGTCCATTTGGCTCCAGCGATTAAGGGACAAAAAGGTAGACCTATGTCAGGGATGACAATTATCACTAAAACGACCACGACAAATACAATCTCAGATGGTCCTAACCCAAATCCCTATTTGCAATGTTCCATAATAATGTTTCATAAATTGAAATTTCTTGTTATAAACATATACTGGAACCCAATTGCAATTATAACAACTACCTTTTTTAATGATTTGAATGCATTGATAGAAAATACTATAACCACCACAGAGATTGCGCATGTGATACTAGCAGGGGACCTGAATCTTCATCTGTTGGAACCAACTAAGAAAAGAAATACGGATAGAGTCTCCCAATGGTTGGTATTTATTGACACCTGGGATTTAATAATGCTAAATGGAGCAGTTGATTCTGACAATCCACCATCTTTTACTTGGACTTGTGGGGGCCAAAATGCTACAATTGATTATATGTATGTTGACCGAAAGCTATTTGAGAAAATATCCGAGTTCAAGGTTATTCCAACTATAGTAAGTGATCATTGGATCTTGAGGGCTGAGTTTTTACTCCAGGTTGTGATTGAACCTCGATACTGTCAGCATCAACTGAATGGTCTGGTTATAAATCCTCAACGGAACAGGCTATTATGGACAAGCGAGAGACTACACGCTTTTGCGGCCAGTGTAACAAATGACCATCACTGTTTGTTGAGAGGTATTGACTCATCTAATTATCATGATAAAATGCACCTTTTTGCCTCCACTTTGTCTACAGGTTTTGGTAAGGACAATAAGTCTCATATCCATGTATTTGATCAGGGCATCAGAGAGAGAAAAGCACAGTACCGAAAACAGAAAAGGCAGTTAACCCTTCTACCAGTACACTACCGAGAATCTGCGTTACGCAAACTGAAGACCAATTATAGGAATTGGGTCCGGGGCAACAAGGCAGCTTTGTTCCAATATGATGGTGAAAAGTGGTTACAGGTGGCTAAAACCAAAAATACATCGCAAATTTGGAAATTGTTAAATAATGGAGTAGCTGGTACTCAACTAGCAACTCAACTTAATGGGGTGTCGGAGAAGAAGTGGGTGACCTATTTCTCTGACATATATGATCTTCCAAATAATAGAAAAATCTCACAACCAAACTTAGAATTAAGCAATCCATCTTTCCAAATCAATTTTGATCGAGAAGATGTATTGTTTTATATAAACAAAGCAAGTTCATCAAGAGCTCCCGGGCCAGATGGCCTGTCAAATTTTGTATTAAAACAGAATCCGGAACTATGGGCATCTATTTTGTATGATGTTTTTCAAACTGTGCAAATTAAACAAGCAGTCCCTCCATCATGGTGTAAGGCCATTACGGTACCAGTCTATAAGAGGGGAGATCGAGCGAATCCAGCGAGTTATCGTCCGATTTCTCTTCTTGATGCCCCGGGTAAGATCTTTAGTAGAATTATTCTGAGAGAGCTCAACAATTGGGCGTCAGAAGAGAATCGGCGAGACCCATTTCAAACTGGATTTGTGGCAGGTCTTGGCACCAGTATTAACATTACGACTCTTAATGCAATTAAAGAACTGTATGCATCAAGAAATCAACCAATTTATCTCGCTTATGTTGATTTTAGAGTAGCGTTTGACTCCGTAGATCGGAGTCTGCTACTTGAGAAATTGTTAAAATTTGGATGTCCTTCTTCGCTTGTCCATTTAATATACTTAGTCCACTCTAATACTTCAATGAAAGTTAAATTGAATCTAGAAGGGCTACTGTCTGAAGAGATTCTAACCCAACGAGGCCTGAAACAAGGATGTATCCTTGCTGCCACACTGTTTAATTTGTTTATTCTAGACTTAGGCAATGAATTCAATATCGTAGTGAATGATGCTCCTAAACTAGGGAACCAGATCATTGCATGGCTTTTGTATGCAGACGATTTAGTCCTCATCTCGCAAACGCCGAGTGGCCTACAAAACATGCTTGATAAATTAGATCAATATGTCACCAAGAATAATCTGACTTTGAATCTGGTAAAAACTCAAGTGATGGAATTGGGGAGATTTAAGCCAAGATTAAGGAAACAGTATTGTTGGTTTCTGAATAAACAAAAGCTGAACGTGGTGAATGAATACAAATACTTGGGCGTTCTATTCAGTAATTCTCCCACAAATAAGCCCCAAAGAGACAGTCTAAATGGTAAACTGACCACATTAATATCACAAGCCAGAATTTTGCAACATAAGTATGGTAAGTTCTCATGTAAGCATATTCTTACCTTCTATCAGCAAAAGGTACTTCCCATTATCACTTATGGATGTGAGGCTTGGCTACCTGTGGAGGCTTGCTATTGGAACAAATTCGAGGCAAAATTTTGGAAGAAAGTCTTGAATCTCCCAAACTCTAGTCCAACAGCATTGCTCCGCTTTGAGCTGGGAATTTTATCAGTAAATATACATGCTTCGTGGAAGAGATGCTGTCTATTTAGAAAATGTGTGTTAGGCCTGGTAAGTAATGGTATACTGAAGATTCTGGCAGACTATCTAATACGTTCAGTACATCTATTTCCATCAAGTTGGAGAGCGGCGGTTATGGCCGATTTGACGGAAGCAAATATCTCATTAGACACTCTACTAACTAATCCCTCTAAAGCCAAAATTAAATTATACCAACTTGATTGGCATATAACCCAACAAGATTGTCTAAAATTAAAAGATTTTGATAGAGCTCTGTTTGGGCACAAAAAATTCCGCCAAACTGCGGATTATTTACTAAAATGCCCCTCTCACAAACTCAGAAACCAAATACTGAGGTTCCGCCTGAATCTTTGGCCGACCAAACAAATTTTGGTAAGAAGGGGAATCATTAAGTTGGATGAATCATTTTGCCGATTTTGTAATGATAAACTATCTAAAGAAAGTTTGAAACATCTATTAATAGAATGTGCGGCTTTAAAAATGCAGAGAAAAGACATTATTGATAAATTAACGAGACACCACTATATAAGCCGCTCAAATGATGAACTATGGAATGAGCTATTCGCGACTCCAAAAATCACAGTAAGAATAGCCACTATTCAATTCCTAAATAAGCTTCTATGTCCAATTTGTCCAAGTAAGTAATCGATTGCTCTCTTTGTTCTGATTATAAGATCATTTATGTAAGTCACATGTGTTATTGTTCGATGTTTTAATTGGTTACTTGGCATACCTTGCCTTTTTACTGTATGTTTTTTTTTTATATTTTGTATAAAAGTAATTTTGTTTGAAAGGTTAATCTAATTAGCCAAACCAAACCAAATAAAAAAAAAAAAAAAAAAAAAAATAGAGCAGAACTTTGGCCTGTTGAAGGCACGTTTCCGCTTCCTAAGCAGGTCTGGTAGGGTACTCCTATATAGGCCTGGGAAGGTGGTAAAGATCACCATGGCCTGTGTCATGCTGCACAACATGTGCGTCCGGAGAAATGCACCATGGCCACCTGACATTGACATGCATGCCCCGGGTGAGGATGATGAGGATGGAGACGGAGGTGAAGAGCCCCCCTGCTATTACATGATGCATGGGATGGCCATGCAGTACGCCAAGCACAGATTCACGAATACTCCTGACCCACAGGAACTATGAAAGACATGTGTCAGTCAGACACTGGGCCAATGTGGACATGCACACAAGGAATGTTGGGAGTTAGGCACTGAACACCGTAACACATTAAATGGATGCACACGAAAATAACAATGTCCAGCCATGGATTTTTCTTATCACAACGTGTGTATTATTTACAACAGCAAAAATGTGCCAACTCCCCCCTCCCTTACCCCCCAAAAAACTCCCAGACCCCCCCAACAAACTCCCAGACCCCCCCAACAAACTCCCAGACCCCCCAACAAACTCCAAACCCCCCCAACCAACACCAATACCCCCAATAGACTCCACAAGATGCACCCCTTCACCCCCAACCTTGTGTCCCACTCCCATTGTCCGCCCACACTACTTCTGGGACTTCTTCCTGTCCGGAGGCGGCATTTCAGTGTGCCTTGCACTCCTACGTGTCTGGCGCACTGGGCTGGTGGGGGCAGATGAAGCTGGTGTGGAGGTAGCAGGTGAGTCGCTGGCAGGTGCTATTACATGATGCATGGGATGGCCATGCAGTACGCCAAGCACAGATTCACAAATACTCCTGACCCACAGGGACTATGAAAGACATGTGTCAGTCAGACACTGGGCCAATGTGGACATGCACACAGGGAATGTTGGGAGTTGGGCACTGAACACCGTAACACATTAAATGGATGCACACGAAAATAACAATGTCCAGCCATGGATTTTTCTTATCACAACGTGTGTATTATTTACAACAGCAAAAATGTGCCAACTCCCCCCTCTCTTACCCCCCAAAAAACTCCCAGACCCCCCCAACAAACTCCCAGACACCCCAACAAACTCCAAACCCCCCCAACCAACACCAATACCCCCAATAGACTCCACAAGATGCACCCCTTCACCCCCAACCTTGTGTCCCACTCCCATTGTCTGCCCACACTACTTCTGGGACTTCTTCCTGTCCGGAGGCGGCATTTCAGTGTGCGTTGCACTCCTACGTGTCTGGCGCACTGGGCTGGTGGGGGCAGATGAAGCTGGTGTGGAGGTAGCAGGTGAGTCGCTGGCAGGTTCCACACCTCCTGCAAGCCGTGGCCACTGCATATGGAGCAGCATTGAAGTCAGCAACTGTGTCACCGCCCCAAGGCAGTCCCTCATTAGCCGAGCCGATGCATTAACAGCGGCTGTGTTGGCTGCGATGGCCACTGTGGTCCCCGCAATTGCTGTGGTAATACCCCGCCTGGTTTCCTCCCCGTCCGCTATGTACTGGCGGAGTAGGTCTAACATGGCCTCCTGTCGGACCTCCACCGTCGACAATTGTGTCTCCAGGGTTTTGTTGGGAGCTGGAGTGGTGGGTTGTGCAGTCACGTGGATGGCATTTTTGGGACTGTACTCCTCAGAGGTGGGTAGGTCACAGTCACGGAGGCAGGGATCAGCTTCACTGCAGGTGGGTGACTGCAGGTGTTGGGGTGAGGGAATGGGCACGGGGCTCAGGGTGGCCAGGCATGTCACCTCAGTGTCTCCCTCAGGCTCCACACTGGCATCAAGTTCTTCCCCAGTGGAGGCGGGTGCTTCCAGGGACTCCCCTTCGACAGGTGTGGGTGTGGCCTGCTGGGTCAGTATTGTATCAGGCACACTGGCAGCAGGTGTTGCTGGCTTTGTACCAGCTCGCACAGGCACACTGGCAGTGGCTGTGGCCTGCTTGCCTCCAGCGGAGGTGGTGGTGGTGGTAGCCCTCTTCTTAGGGTGTGAGGTGGATGCCCTTGCGGTGGTCTCCTGGGTTGCTTCTTCCTCATCGGTGCCTGGGGGGTAGAAGAGATGCAGGGCATCAGTGATGGTGTGACATGAGAGAGGCATACAATGGTGCTGTTCATTATTCATTTGATCATGCATTCATGTCTTACAGGTGTGTCACGCAGGGTATTCAGAGGGGGCATGTTAGCATTCACTGCATGGCAGGTGGCATGCCGTTGATATGGGGTTCGTGTGTTGGGTTACATGGGCACGGTCCTGGTATGTTGCCCGTGTGTAGGTTATGGGATTGGCACTCAGCATGCATTTCAGTGTGGCAGGGTTTGGGCCGCAATCTTGACTTGGATATGTTGATGTGGGTGTAGGGACGTGCATTGCCTTGCCTAGTCTCACATCCACGTCACTAGTGCTAAGTCATGTTTTCCCCTACAGGGATGTGCAGGGTCACTCACCTCTTTCTGTGGATGATGTCGCACCCATCTCCATCTCTCCGAATCCCTTTATTGACTCAGGATCAATAAAAGTGCTGGCAGTCTCCTCCCAGGGCATCAGCTTAGCAGGTGAATGTGGACCCCCACCTGTCTCCATGGCCGCCCTCCTGTTGCTCGATAGGATGTTTCGCACCCTCAAGCGGAGGTTGTCCCACCTCTTGCGGCAGTCCCGCACAGTGCCTGGGGTGGTCCGCACGGCCGACACCTTCCGGGCAACCTCCTGCCAGATTTCCTTTCTCCTCATCTGGGCTTCTCGCTTCATATCATTGCTTTTCATTATGGCTGCATGTGCAACAAGAGTGTCAGCAGGCATATTGAGTTCAGCGTCTGATAAACGCTTCTTCCGCTGCCGGGTGGTCGTCTTCCTGGTGGCCTTGGACATCCTCAGGGTTTTCCAACACAGCACAAGACGAAAAGACTGGTAGTTAGGGAGGATGGCAATGGATTGTGTTTTTAAAGATGGCAGCCGGCCCATTTCCCGTTCCTGCGTGATGATGTAATTTCCGGGTCCGGTTTTGCGAACCCGGTATTAGCATGGTGGTATTACCGGGCTGGTATTTAGGGGTTGCTCTGAGCCGGTGCCGGTATCGGCGGGTCCCGTGATGCCGCTATCAGGGGGTTGGAGGGCCTTTAGCAGCATACCGGTATTACCATTACCGGCATGGGGGTTCGTGCGGGCTCGCGCACTCGTAATCACCCGCTACTAGCACGGACCCACTCACCGGCATGCCGGTAATGAACTCGTTTTTACCGGGCTACTCGTAATGAGGCCCTTTGTCTCCCAATTGGTAGTTGGGGGCCTTTGCTCGGTGTTGATCAGCAAATTTCTTTTGGCGATTCTTAGCATGAAGTAGGTGTTCAGCTGCCCTTTTAAAGGTTTGAGAAATGGTCGTGTGCAATGTTTTGACTGCTGGCATTTCCACGGTTGTAGGAACGTCCAACTCAGAAGTACGTGGGTGCCTGCCATACATGGTATAAAAGGGTGTCTGCCCAAAGCTGGTGTGTCGGGAATTATTATAAGCATATTCAGCTATCCATAATAGGTCGAACCAGCTTCCTTCAGTTTGGTGTAACATGCAACGCAGATACTGCTCGAGCGACTGATTTGTCCTCTCAGTTTGACCATCCGTTTGGGGATGGTGACTGGTGGATAGCCGGATGTCGATCTGGGCCATAGAGCAGCATTTTCTCCAGAAGTTAGATACGAATTGAGTACCTCGGTCTGAGACCAAAACTGAAGTTAACCCATGGAGCCGTACGATGCCTTCAAGAAATACCTTTGCCAGAGTGGAAGTATTTGGGAGCCCCTTAAGAGGAATGAAATGTGTCATTTTTGAAAATAGGTCCACGACCACAAGAATAGTGTTAAACCCTTGACTGGGTGGTAAATCAGTAATAAAATCGAGGGACAACGTGTGCCAGGGTGCTGGTGGGATTTCCAATGGTTGTAATAGCCCAGCTGGTTTCTGCTTGGATGACTTGTTTTGAGCACACACTCCACAAGATAGGATGAATTGGATAATGTCTTTACGCCACGTGGGCCACCAATAATTTTGTTTTACCTTGGCTAGGGTTTTAGCGATTCCGGGGGGGCCCTTGATCAAGGAATCATGATAACCGGAAATGACTTGTTCTCATAGTTCTTGGTTTGGTAAGAATAAACGATTCCTGAAGTAGGGCAACTGATCTTTTATCATGTAATGTTCTCCTTGTGCACTCCATGCTTGTAATTGCTCCGGACTCATCAGGTTTTGGATTTCTTCATGTAATTCTTTCTGAGTTATGGTTGCTGTGATTCCTAGGAGCTTGTCACTCGGGATGATTGCTATTGGGTCAGTGGTCTGATACCCTTGCTCTTCCACCCCCATACGGGAAAGGGCATCGGCCTTCCCGTTTTTTTCACCCCTGGTCGAAATGTAATCACGTAGTCATATTCAGCAAAAAAAAGAGCCGAACGTAGTTGTAGTGAGGATTGGGCCTTTGCCGTTTTTAGGTACTGGAGGTTTCCGGTGGTCAGTTATTATGGTGATTGTGTGTCTGCCGCCCAAGAGGTAGTGCCGCCATGCCTTAAAGGCTGACTTAATGGCCAGGAGTTCTTTGTCTGTGATAGCGTAATTGAGTTCAGAGAGTGTAAATTTACATGACCAGAAGGCAACAGGGTGTAACTGGCCCATTTCGGGGTCCTTTTGTGAGAGGACTGCTCCCATAGCCATGCTTAAGGCGTCCGTTTCCACCAGGTATGGGAGATCAGGGCAAGGGTGGCGTAAGATTCGGGCAGATGTGAATCTTGCTTTGAGTTCCTGGAAAGCTTCCTCGGCTTCTGTTGTCCACTGGAACTTTTTGTTGCTTTTCCTTAGCAATGACGTGATGGGATGCACGATTTGCGAAAATCCTGGGATGAACCGGCGGTAGAAGTTTGCAAAACCCAGCATACTTTGAACCCCCTTGAATGAATTTGGGTATGGCCAGTTCAGGATAGCATCTACCTTGTGTACATCCATTCGGATTCCATTCGGGCTGAGAATAAAGCCCAGGAATTCCAGCTCGGAGACGTGGAATGAGCACTTTTCGAGCTTGGCGTAGAGCTGGTGTTGACAGAGTTTCTCCTATACGGATCGGACGTGTTTAACGTGGTCCTGCTTTGATGCAGAATATACTAGAATATCGTCGATGTACACTAGAGCACAGACATCAATCAATTCCCGTAGGACATCATTCATGAAGTATTGAAATACTGCAGGCGAATTGCAAAGGCCAAAGGGCATTACTTGATATTCGTACAAGCCGTATTTGGTGCGAAAAGCAGTTTTCCATTCGTTCCCCTGTTTTACGCGAACAAGGTGATATGGCCCCCTCAGGTCTAGTTTTGTGTAGATTTGGGCATCTTTGACTTGATCAAGCAATTCAGGGATCAGTGGCAGGGGGTAGCAGTTTTTTACGGTAATCTGGTTCAGTGTGCGATAGTCGATGCACGGTCTCAAGTCCCTCTCCTTTTTCGGTACGAAGAATAGAGGACTGGCTGCCGGAGACTTCGAGGGATGGATGAACCCATTGGCCAAATATTGGTCAAGATAGGCCTTCAGGTGCTGGTTTTCTGGTTCTGTGAGTGCGTAAATTTGCCCACAAGGGGTTTGTGCGCCGGGTATCAGGTTGATTTTGCAATCGTATGGTCTATGCGCTGGCAGGGTATTAGCCTGTTCTTTCTGAAAGACATCTTGAAAGTCCTGGTATTCACTTGGTAGTGTGCCGATTGCCACAGTCGCAAGCATGGAGGTTCTGGTGTCTATTGGTTGTTTCTCTTGGCGATAACATGTGTGGGCGCAAGTCTCGGGAAAGGCCAATTCTTTGGCTCGCCAATCGATTCGAGGATTGTGAGCTACCAACCATGGCATTCCCAAAATCAACCGGAACTGTGGTGCCTTAATGAGGTCGAAAACAATAGATTCTTGGTGTCCGTCCTGGCACAGAAGGGTTAAAGCTGCAGTGCATTGGGATACTGGACCAGAAGCTATTTCCATGCCGTCGACAGTGGTAACATTGTCGGTGGTTGATTTAGGGCATAACGGAAGCCCCATATTTGCCGCAAGATCCTGGTCGATGTAATTCCCAACGGCTCCACTGTCAATGTACGCTCTTACTGCGTGTATCCGAGATGGTTGTTGGTGATTGATCAAGACCACAGATAGTGCAAAATGGGAGGTTTGTAGTTCACTTTCTTCGCTCGACACGTGGACCCCTACACTTGCCGGGCTGGGGAGTTTTCCGATTCCTTGATGGTATCTTCCTTGTCCGTGGCCCCTACCGTCCTTTAGGAAATGACCTGACCTTCCACAGTACAGACATAACTGCTGCTGTCTCCTTTTGTCCCTTTCCTCTTTAGTCAAGGGGGATCTGACCCCCCCCCCCCCGATTTGCATTGCTTCTCCTGAACCTTCCGTTGTGCGGGCAATATTGTCCTTTGAACGCACATACATAGGGCGAGGGTCCGGTCTGGTTCGATCTGCTCTTCGGTCCTGCAACCTATGATCCAGTTGAACAACAAGGTCAATGAATTCTGAGCAGTCTTTCGGGGGGTACATCTTGGGCCACAAAGGGTACAGACCAGTCCGTGGCGCTACCACTCAGGTAGGATAGCACAAAAGTGACCCGTGATTGGTCATTCGGAAAGACCCCTGGTCTACAAAGGAAGTGCAGGCGGCACTGGTTCATGAATGTTGCAAGCCTCTTGGGATTCCCCGTAAATCGTTCGGCCGGGGACAAGGGAACTGCCCCAGGAAGGGTTATCTGAACGGGATTGGCTGATGGTGCTGGCATCGAGGGCACGCTTCCTGGCAATGGTGCATGCCCTGCTTGTGACTGGAGAAGTTGCCGGCTTAAAACATCAGTGCGTTCTTTGGCTACTATCAGCTCTCTCCTCAGGGTGTTGGTCTCCTGCCTGGCTGCATGTACTTCGGAACGTAGCTGCCCCAACATGTGGGCTAACTGGTCGGTTTCTGACGTTTCCATGACGCCCAGGTGGATTTTGATGTGAGTCTTTGTGTTCTGTAACGCTCACCTGGTATCCACGGGGACGTCACTCAGCCTGTTCTGACCTCTTACGACTTCGAACCCTTCCCTGGAGTCTACTCGACTGGAGACTGGGCCTTGTTTTCTTGGAAAGTGTGCTCTCCGTCCTGCTTTCAGTGCAGGGGCGCGTTGATTGATGCGGGCTCGTTGCTGCATAGTTACTTCACTGGCAAGAGTCCGACAGGTAAGTATAATGAGTCTTTTGAACAGTTCTCTAACTTTGTTCCTTTCCTTCCTTAGATGATGGCCGCCGTCCGGGGATGGCGACGTGCTGCTGAGATGAGTAGCGCTGAAGGTGAGTGAGAGCGCGATGCGACCCTTTCGTATTTGTATTGAACTGAGTTATTTTTCTGTGTCTTTTAGGTGCCGCAAAGTTTTCAGCGTGGATGCCGGCTATGAAGAAGAAATGTGGTGAGTAAGTGCGGTATGCGACGCCTCTAGATGTTTCCACGCTAACCTGGAGTGTCTTTTCCCTCTTGCAGATGGATGAGAAGTTCCGGACACAGAGTTCCCACAGAGCGGCTCGGATTCAGGTAAGCGTTTGAAGCTCGCACAGTCTTTAAAAATAAGCGAAGATTTGCTGAATGCTTACTGATGCCTTTTTTCTGTTCTTTTCCCTTTTCCTTAGGAAGCAGCGTGCCGGGATGGGAATGACACCGTCAAAGATGCCCGCAGAACAGAAGGAGCGATGAATGATGGGCAGAAGCGCCACTAGGTAAGGCTGTTCCTAACGGTGTTCTTGTTCTTGCAGGAGCTGAGCGCAGAAGAAAGATGCAGGCCTACTGGAGACCGATCCAAACCCGGTGAGTGTCACGCTGTAGGTGCAGAAAACACAAAGCATGTTTCTCAGCCTGGGCGTGGCTTAAATAGTCTCTGGGTATCCCAGGTGTCTCTGGGCTGAACCACACCCAAAAGACAAGACTGCACATGCAGTTCTGGGAACCGAAATATGTGGGGGCATCCATCTTGTCCCCATCAATGCACTACAAGTCCAATCCCCAATGTTATCCTATGGGAGTGAGTGAGTCTGGTGCCACAAGCGCCAAGTCTGACTCCAAGTGGGTCTTTGGAGGGATGGAGAGGCCCTTGAGGGTCATGTAGGTGATCATGGCCTGGCTCCAACCTGACATCTTGAAGGGCTGGGGACATGAGGGGCGGGAATCATGACAATCTCCAATGGACAATTGTCCTCTGTGCATTCCATGATGGACTCATTTGCTGGGGGAGCAATTCCTGAGTGCCTTCCAGGCCACAGTCAAGGCACATGAGAAAGATTGTCCCCTCCCATAAATGTAACATCTAAATTGCCCCAGTTCTCCCCCTCTCCTCCTACTCTGACACTTTTAATAACATTACTCCTGACTTTTTCAATTTGTGGACAACATTTCTTAGACCTTTTCCACACTTCTCTTTGCAAAATCCAGCAAAAGATAAATCAAGTTAATGGAAAAAGAGCGATCAAAGCTCCAAATGTGTTTCATAGCAGACTGCAAAGATGTTCCAGTAACATATCCTACACAATAGCATCTGCAATGAACAATAATCCTCTGTGGGTGTTTGCAGGTTGCCATGTGCAGAAACATTGTTAACACCTGATTCTACTTAATAATACGAACTCCATACTAGATCACCTCCAAATGTTCAAAACCAAGGCCATGCGAAATACCAAGCTGCTCTGCATATACCTCCAAATAATAAACCCATAAATCTCCAATGATCCTAGCAGTCTTCTTGCTGAGGTCCATGCTTTCAGCAATGCAGAAAAAGAAATTAAGCACTTGATGTCTTTTCTTATGAGGTCAACCACCCCTCTCCACAAAGAGGACTACTGATTGGCTGAACCTCCTGCTGTTTGTGCGAGTGTCCATGAGCGTGGCATTCCTCTTTCCCTGCAGGGTATAAAAAGGCAGGTCTGAGGGCCATGTGTGATCCAACTGCGAACAGCCGCATGTATCTGCAGACATCGGGCAAAGGGTCCATGGCTTCCCTTCTTAGCTTTTTACCCATATCTCTACAACACACTCTGATTGGCTGCATTCAAGAGGCCTACACAGCCATGCAGCCACACAAACTACTAACCCTCCATCTAATCTCCTCAACTCAACAGTTCAGGTGTATCTTTCAACTCTGAGAGTGCATGTGTACGGTGAATCATAGCCAGCTCCATCACAAGCTACCTTTTCAAACTTGTACAGGTTTCATCTTCAAGGATCTAAAGCCATCAAAATCTAAGAAAACATCATGCAGGTATGTTTTACTCATTTTCAAAAGTGGTCAAGTATGTTAAAACAATATAGTAGAAATATGCAAATTGTGCAATTGAGTACCAGTGCACATTTTTACTGAATGCAAAACTAATCTCTTCTAAATTATAAATGATGGTTTCTGATACAACACTGTCTTTAAATTACAAGTACAAGTCATACAATACAACATACCCCATGTCACCCAGGAGATGCTAGTCTAGTCCTGGCTTAACGTTGCTTTATTGTACTTGTAGTGCCAGATATCCCCATTACAAACCCAGCACTACATGTCCAAGAATGCAAAATATGAGCCAGCACTTGACTAACATCTCCCAAGTAGAATGGCGCACGTTGGCATGCATGAAAGGTCAATGGGGAAATTAGTAATACCTACTAGTGCATTTAGAACTTCCTCTTCTCCCATTATTTGAATATACATGCACTAAGCGGCCACAGTTCGCAGTGCTAAAATGTGCTACCACATATGGCAGAGCATCACTTCCGCAATTTCCAGGTAGGTTCAATAAACAACAGCAAATAGATTCCTACAAAATGTTTTTGGGGTCGCAAAGAGCACTTCAATCTATCTGCTCCACAAAGAACTAAGGATGGATTATATAGATGATTTTATAAGCCTAAAGCCCCTGATGCTTTGGATACAATTATGGTCTCAAGCTAAGCACCATTTAACGCAATAGATCGTAAAGGATATGATGATTTCAGAAGTTGGCAGGAATATTTCCTGGCTGGCTAACATGAAAAAAGCATTTGGGTCCCTTGGCCTTGTGAGTATTTATCTTACTCCTGCAATCATCTCAAAGGGCAGTTCATGCAAGGTTCGGCATACATTCATGGATCATAGAGGGGGGTACATGATAGTTTAGAGTCCCAGAAGCAGTCTATACTTAAGTATAATGATCATGGCTGCGATGGGCTCAATGCTGACTACCTAAGTGGGTGTCAGCAAATGTAAGAGGAGTGTTTTGTTCCATTTAAGGGCAAGCCGTTTAATGTCATTAATCAACATGCATGGTGCAGGAATCATATTGGTTCGAAATTGTGCTTTCAGTGCCCATGTAGTGTTACACTACTAGGCAATTTTACCCATCGCTGTTTTCCTGTCCGATTTTTAACTATCCAAGGTTGAGGTTTTTAATTACAATTTTAATGAAATCAAACTATAGATCTGTAAAGGAAGCAATTCAATATATATATATACTCATTCCAAAAAAAGTGGTTGTAGTGGCTGTATATAGGCTTTTGGAAGCAACAATGCATCTGATCGATGAACATCTGTTGGAACATGCCAGGATTTAATAGGCCAAATGCTGACAAATTATATTGGTTTGTCTGTATATGTATTTAAAAATCTGATTAATGTATGTATACAGTATTTACTGTTGTAGTTCTGTATATTTTGTTGCTTTGTGCTTTCAAAATGTTTTTATATCTTTTATGGAGTTTTTATATGCTTCGAATTAAACAGTGGCGGCCGCTTTCATAGGGCGGGGGGCGCCGCCCCTCTCCCCAGGGCCCCCACCGAAGCAAATGCATAATTAATATTTAAAGCTGTAACAGTGGAACAAAAATCTGATTCCAATGATCCCAATAAAAATGAAATACGGTACCAAATACAGTCGTGACTCGTCGTGTGAGGCTCAGTCAGCTGTGAGCAGCTTGAGCAGTGTACTTAACTTATGACCATCAGGGCAGGCTGCAACAGCGGGGCGCGTCCCGTTTTACGCAGCTTTTTCCTATAGTAAAGTGCATGGAGCTCGTATCTCCATGCACTTTACGTAAGCACATTTAATCTAGGATGCTGGCGGGGCGCTTGAATTCTGGCCCCGCCAGTAATAATATATACGCAAACAGCGCAAGAGATTTCACTATGACAGTCAGACTATCTCTAGTGCTTGGTGCGTAGATAAAGAATGCCATTGGCTGTTACCCAGCCAATGACATTTGAGTGTGGGAGTGGCCGAGTGGGGTGGACGGTGACGCAGGGTGCTTCACAATCGTGTGGTGTGGTTGACTCCTCTCATCACGAGCCGTACCTCCAAAGACCAGGCCAGTCACCACCAGTTAGCCGGTAAGTGTAATTTAACTTGTGTCCTAAACTTTCATCATTCCCCAATCCCCCAGCAGGAGCCCAGGCCAGGACAGTGCTCTAGGCCGAGGAGGACCTAGGACTGCCCTGGGCCTGGAATGCAGGGCCTACTAGTTGCACTGTCCGTGCTGCGTGGCCCACGCGGCATGGACAGGGCAACTACTAGGCCCTGCACTCCAGGCCCCGGCGTGGCTACTAGTACTAGGCCCAGCTGCATCGATGCAGTGGGGACTAGTAGCCACGCAGCACAATTGGAGCTCGGCTTGGATGAGGTGGACGTAGAACTGCCCTGGCTGGGCCTGGAATCTTTTCTGCCCTTAAATCCTCCACCACCGGGACAATGCTCGGATAAGGCGGGGAATGGGGCGGCATAATAATTTAGCATTTATATAGCGCTACGAACCGTCAGGTATCACTAGAAAATGCATAGTGTGGCATTCTTGAAGTCAGTCACGGGCCGGCAATACACAAATATTTTGTTGTGCGGGTTCAATGTTTCCTCTTCTCTTTTGCGGTGTAGCAGGAAAGAGCTGGCCAGTAAGAAATGCCCCATAAAGTGCTGAATAAGTGTCTTTTGATGTTGTGGGGAGCCGCAACAAAAAGACTGCAGCCTCAGGCTGTAAGGTACATCACCCATTTTTGAAGCAGACGTAACTTTTAGTTCTTTAAAAGACTTCAGTACTGAAATTGGGGAGGCGATGACAGCATTGTAGCATCCACGGAGTTCAGTTTTGTTGATTCTGGTAACAGCAAAGCAATGTTCATTTCAAGATGTCCGAGCGTTTGTGCAGTTTCTCATACCATTGGCTGCTGCCTCAAATGATGCTACAGGAACAATCAGAATATTTTTCTGTTTGTTTAAGGGGGCCACATTTGTTCAGTTTAGGTGGCTTTTCAACATGCAAAGTTGAAGAAATGATATGCACTTTTTTCCATACTTGGTATGTCGACAGATCTGGCAGTCCCTGAGCAGTTGTGCAACATTCACTTGAAAAGCAGCTGCTCTGGTGCTCAGCATCCTGTGTCAGTAGCTTTTCCATTTTGACAGGATGATAATAGTAACTTTAGGACACCCACAGCAAACAGGAATGTGATCTAGAGAAAGGATTGAAATGGAACACGCAAAGTAGACTTAAATAACCAGTAGCTAAAATCTCACCCTAATGTAGTGCCAGGTTCTGGTGTGTGTTTCAGGTTTGTGAATTTCTGTCCATCAGAACATTATTTAACAAACTAAACTTGCTCAATAGCAATTGTACGTGTTATATGTGAGTTTGGATGTGCATTTATAACATCTAGACCTCAATCCCCCGCACTGCTACAGATTGATATTTGCAAATATGAAATGTCATATATGTTTCCATCATTACTGGCTATATAATGAATGTCTTTATGCATACACCATAGTACCAGCTATTCCCAATACAAGCTGCTGTAAAATACACCATCACACGTGCACATATAAGAATAATGTACCACCATTAGTATGTAAAACCTAATGCTTTTTGTCATATTTTGGTGGGTTTTTTGGACAGTAAACTGCACATATTGGAGGCCATTTTTTCCAAAAATGTCATGGGGGAGAACCCCTTGACCCCATTTGGGTGGTGTGGGCTTGCACGCTCGCTCAAAAAGTACCCCAGGGAAATGTGCGCCCAAACAACTTTTAAACTCACCAGCCGCCACTGGAATTAAAGATTGTTTATTATCAAACAACAGTGCAAAAAATGAACCTATCTTTCCACATGTGCACTGCTTTGTAAGAAAACAACAAAAAGAAACTCAAACTATACTGCAATGTAAATGTTCATGTTTAAACCATCATCCACTTTAAACTGTAAAGCAAGGTTCTTCATTTTAAAATATACAGCAAAAAGTGTTTTCCATTCCATATAAAGACATTCATTAAAATACAAACTAACAATTTAAATATTTGCAAATCATGGCACCATCAAATCATAAACCACATTCCAACCCTTCAATTCCTGCTTGAAAACAGCAATAGAATATTAATAATATGTCAAACATACTACTGCAGCAGTTAAAAGCAAATGTACAATCAAACAAAGTGATTATTTCCAAATACAACTGCATCTATTCTCATCATGAGCAAATAATGAATGTCAATACTGAACTTGTACAATTAACATGTTCATTTTCATGTGCAGAAATGTGTCTTAAAATGTAAACATAAAAGTTATATTAAACATCCATGTGTTATACATTTGTCACAATTTTAAAGCATGTAATAATATCTTTTTTATTTCAAGAGCAACACAAATTAAAAACAAATATTTCTTCAAAAATAATATTTCCTGCATTTCACAAAAAGTGAGTATATGTGTGTTATTTGTATTCCTGTACAATCTTCATAACATATCTCCACTTTCTCCCATAATGCCACCACTCAACTAACAACTCCCCTGCTTCTCCCACTTCAAATTACCCACACAAATTCTCTCATTATGCAAATCCCTGGCTAAGCACACAGTTAGGTGCTAATTACATTCCCTCACTTTCCATCTTCTTAATAAACAATTTTACAACAAACCATTACTATAACCCATTTATAGAGAGTATGGGTATTGTATATACTACTGACCCTAAGCCCGTAATCAGAAAAATCTATTTGCAGGAAAGTTTAATATGATGTTTATTAATGCTGCCTTTATGTAACATCAGCTACAACAGCTCTTACATTATATTAACCAAATATTATAGTTATAAAATCCTACACAACAATTGTCACAAATGGCCAGAACACAACCTACAGGCCAGAGCAAAGCAACGGCGAAACAACTGGGTCCAAGCACCATAACCAGCCTGTGGAGCTTACATGTAAGCTGATTATTACTACTAGCACCCAGGTTTACACCCCAGAATACTGACAGCAATGTAATTAATTAAAGAACAGATTGCATGCTCACTGAAACCAATTCTTTCAAACAAATACTTATCCAACATGTACATCATTGAAATGAAATTTAGCATTCCATGCAAAACCCCTCTGCCATTCTCATGGCAATCTGACGACCTTGTCAGGAACAGTTAAGTGGTGGCACCACAACCCACAAGTAACCAAGATGGAGAGGGTGTTCAGAGGTCAATTCACATTTGGAAAACAAAATGAAGACAAATAGAAGATGGCAGGCATGTGCGAGCAGCTATCAGCTCGCTCAAAACATTGGGTAAGCCATAAGATTCAGCCCGCAATCCAAAATAATGAATTGCCTGCCACACCCACCCAAATACAGAAAACCATGTTTCAATTATGCATTTGTTACATTTTTTTAAATATATGTCTTTTTAATTTCCACCAAAAGTTACAGGATAATCTTTCTTCAAAAAGAATATTTCCTGCAATTCACAAAAAAGTAATTACAGCATCTCTTACCAGATATTAATGAACAATAATAGCCTTTAAAACACACTTACACTTTACTGGAATACAATTAAAATAGTATTTCTTTTCTCAAACATATACAAAAATGCCAACCGAAACCCAACTTCAAAGAAAACAAATAAATTATTGTGCTCATAAAAACAAGGGTGATTCATACACTTACCCTCCACTAAAACAATTAATATAACATGTACAAACAAAACAATAGATAAACATAACCTGTAAAGTACATGCACACAACCACCAAGATAAGTGTAATTCCTCCACCTCCATGAAACATAAATGCAAAGAATGACCTTACAAAACAAAAATTCAGCCCCTAGCTAACACAACAGATATGAAAAACATATCTTACAATGTCAATGTGGTCCCAATGAAAACATTTCAAAAAATGAATTTCACAAAAACTGTTCCATTGTAGAGTCCTTACCAATCTCATAAGAAATCTGACAAGTCACATTCCAAATTATCAATTATCAAAAAAAACTAGTCTTTGTAGCAATAATTGACAGCACATTTAAAGTAAAAGAAAACGATTTATACTAGCCTTAACCAAAACTAAAAACAAAACTAAGAAGCATGTGCAATATTAATGTAGATAACTTCTGCAATTTTTGTGAGGGTGAGCGGTATCACGCTATCAGTATAGAACCGTAGTAGAATCAAGAAGCCTACAACCAAGAGCAAACCAATCCAATTGCAATAGATACTCATGGTAGAGGCTATCAGAGAGTAGCAGGAACTATTATGAAAAAGAAAACTTTAATCCAAAAATGTCCCAAAACAAATAGT
The DNA here is from genome assembly GCF_040938575.1 of Ambystoma mexicanum. Taxonomy (NCBI): domain Eukaryota; kingdom Metazoa; phylum Chordata; class Amphibia; order Caudata; family Ambystomatidae; genus Ambystoma; species Ambystoma mexicanum. Next base: position 1,417,809,002 of record NC_090923.1, on the reverse strand, counting down.
GAACCAAATTCTTCTCATGCCCAGACGCTAGGTCCAGTCTACAATCTGAAATGTGTGCAGTCGCTCATATGTTTATAACTTCTAAAATGATACATAAAAGGAAAAAACTAAAGTAGAGTAAAACATTTACAGACCATGCACTCCTGTACAGTGCATATTCACAACAGATTACGTGGACTTTCTTTGAGCTATATTTACGCAGCATCCTGTAAAAGTACCTTTCATCCTATAAACATATTAGCAACACACAATCCTACAAAGTGCACTCTTGTGCATAAACTGTACAGTGCTTAAGATCCAGCTTTAGAAATACAAAAATTAAATGAAACTCTCCTAACCGGCACAGTACAAGAAGTCCCACACCAAATAAATAACATACAAAATAATATTTTTGTATTGAAGATGAAAACACACCCTATTCACAAACTAGCAACCAACAGTTTCTAACCACACAAATAAGAAAGAAAAAGAAACGTTTCAAACTACCTCTGCTGAAATCCCAAAGTATGTGTCTGCTGCTGTTTAACCTTTTACAAGCAAAGTACAAAAAATAACACACATGTGCCACAAAACTGAAGACAATAAACAATAATAATAATAATACATTTTGATTGGCCTTATAACAAACAGCAGAAAATAAATATGATATAACAGATTCCTTATTATTATGCATTAATTGTGATTTTAAACTCAATGCCAACCAAATGCAATCTCAAGCTAACATTAAAAACTTACAAATATTCCCACTTCCAAATGCTCTGCAACAGCACACCCGATACAGTACACCCATTCCAAACTATAATACAATCACAATCCAAGACTCCCAAAATACCTTCATCAGTATTACTTAAATGCATTCTTGGCAAGATAGTATATTTACTGTTAGACCTCAAAGAAAACATTGAAATTCTAGGAGTAGGATGACTAGTAAATTAATAATCAATTGTATTGATAAATGGCGTACCAACAAAAGACAGAAAAATGTGTCTAAAACAAGTTGGCTTAAACAAAGTAAAGAGGTACTTATATCTCAAGGAGCAGAATAAACACTACAAAGCCATACACAGTATCGTTCTCTCAGAATGTACTCTGAAGAGCCAACATACCATAACAACCAGTGCTGGCACTGGGCTGGAACTTCTCAGAACTGGGATACGGCAAAACATGTCTCCCCATATATCTAATACAGGAAAATCTATTTAAACTCTACATTTATTTTAGAAATTGTGCATTTCTTTAAGCTATATTGTGGGGTGGGATTTGAACCGTGGTTGCTATGATCAGGTGAAAGACACTTCCCCACAAGACCACTTGACGGTCTGAGCAGGAATCCTCGGAAATCCCTTGCTAATATTGCACTGTACAGGAAATATTGAAGAATATTTTAATATGTTTAACATGTGTGTACATGCTATACTTTGCTGTCAAAGTTATAAGAAATGGGGCTATTTTCTTTGTGTTCATGATTGATCTTCTCATGGGCTGAGAGACAAATGTTTATCGGTGGTGTGTAATATACTGCTGGACTTCCCCTTCTCCGTGCCCGGTGGGATCCCCCAGTAAAACAAAAAGCAATTTTCAGCACAGATCACAACATTTACTTAATTTTCCATATTCTGTTTGAAAGGGAACTAGCAACTCTATGCTACAGAGTTACTCATACACTAAGAGCTGCAACCCACTTTATCAATGTGTCACCTTGTGAACTACTTCAAAAGATAAATGAGGAGGCCACCAGGGGGCGCGGGCAGGATGGACGCCTGAACGTCGAGCTCCGCACCCAGCCCCGGGTGAACTGCGATTTACCGGCGGAACGAGGGTCCCATGCACTACGCGACCCCCACCAAAAGACGTTGGAGCCTGTAGCCCCCACCTGGACCCAACTCTGGTCCCGATCCGACGCTCCTGTGCGGAGTTACACGGACCGAGGCGGCATCAGCTGCCCCTCCCCCACGACCTGGCGCGGAGCAACGCACGAAGCAGCGCGAGCCGCGCCGCCCACGAATAGGCCCGAGAGGGAGGGCGCACGGCGCTTACTCCCCTGGACATCTTCCACGGCCCACCGCTTGACCCAGGGCCCCGACCCGAGGAAAGCCGTCCGCTCGCCCAGGGAGCACACACCGGGGCGGCCCTCTGCGCCCAGGCGCTCCGCGCCCGGCGCTTCTAATACCCGAAGCCCGGCCCGACCTGGAGAGGACCATCCGCCGGTCCTGGGAGCTACGGTACTGCAAGGGGGCCGACGCGGGAGCACGCCCCCCCACCATCACAACACTCGCCGAGATGGCCCGCGGTGCTCGGGGGCCCCACGCCTAACGAGACACACCCGGTCACAGGGAGGCCCAAGTCCACCAGCCCCCTCCACGGCCTCAGAACTCGACCTGTTGAGGGCCACCCGCTCACCCGTGGAGCAACGACGGGGCCGGAATAAGGGCACCAAGGACACCAAGGACTGCGTGGAATACACCGACAGCGTTGTAAGACCTTGGGGACCCCCCAGTTGACTTGCCGGGAACCCTCCACTAAAGGACCAACTCAACCACCCCTTCCCGGCTCCCCAGTCGACGAAAAGGCGGCGCCCGCTGATAAGTGGCCGGCACGAACCTTCCATGCACTGGAAAGAAAACCTGCAGAAATACCAGTTCGTTGCCAAAGAAAGTGCCATGGCCACCGGTAGCCCCACTCCCCCACCCCCAGACCTGGGGGCTATCCAGAACAACATCCAAACGATTCTGGAGGAGATACGAGGGATGAGGACAGACATGGGGGCCAAACTGGCCGACCTCACCACCAAAGTCACCACCCTAGAAGACCGCGTGGAGGGTGTCGAAAATAATCAACTCTCAGTAACACTCCTCGAAACCCAAATGGACATGAGACTCCGAGACATGGAAAGGCGTGAAGAAGAGCTTCGGCTTAAGGTTGATGACATGGAGAACAGGGAGAGGAGGAACAACCTCCGAATCTTTGGCCTGGTGGAATCCGAGGGCGAATCCACACAAGGTCTCGAAGGCAAAGTGCACGACATCGTGAGGATCGCCCTGGGAACAGAGGGCGTGGGGACGATCAACTTCGACAGGGTGCACCGAGCAGGGGGGGGAGGCAGAGGCCCACGCTCGGTCCTGGTTCGGCTGCACTACTACAGGGACAAGGTCAGAATCCTGGAGAAGGCGAGACATCTTGGCATCATACAGTACGGCGACTCGAAGGTATCCATCTTTCAAGATCTATCGGCCCTAACCCTGTCAATGAGGAGGAAATGTGGCACACTTACAAGATGGTTGCAGGGAAAAGGGGTTCGATATCGGTGGGGGCACCCCTTCTACCTGGAGTTTGAGTGGCTAGGTGAGAAACACCACCTGGTGTCGGAGGAAGACATACGGAGAGCCACAGAGGATCTGGTGAGCGACCAGGCGAGCCACTCGGGCGCCCAGGAGGGAGGACCACGGGACCCCCCCAGGGGCCCCGACAGACTAGGAAATCACAGCGGGAAATCTAAGGTCAAGGGGGCCCGAAAGTTTCGGAAAACCAGACACCCGTCGACGAACCTGGAAGACCACCCAAATTCATGATAATAGCGTTCGAATGGAGGTGGAGAAAATCACGAGGTGAGAGATGATTCGAGGTGCGGGCGATGGAGGCCCTGGGCCCACGAACTGCCTTGAATGGATGCCGCGGCGGCGCTGTGTTTAGCCCGCTGGACTATGGGACGGCAGAGCGTTTTGTTAAAAAGTTAACTGTTTATTTGTGCTGCCCCATGTCTGAGGTTCGGGTTATGGGTTGGTGGCCGGGGGGGGGGCTCCGGGTCCTAGAATTCTATCCCGGCCATGTCTACCGAAGGCCTGCAGGGGCCGACCTGAATCAAGTTTGCGATCTGGGACTCTCCAAACACACGAAAACCCCGGGGCTGGGGTTAGAGTCCTTGGTGGTTCGCTGACCAACCCCAACATATGTTGGGGAAAGTGGACGGACGCCTTATGTTTCAAGGGAGGGGCGGGGGGAGGGAGGGCACAGGGAGGGGGGTTTGGAATAAGGGGGAAGGGGGTAGGAGGGACAACGGGGCAGTTAGAGGGGTTCAGGGGGAAATTCAGTTCAAACCACGGGAATACGCTTGGCAATGGGCTCTAAAATTCAATCACCACGAGGGGTTCAAAATGCACGCCCGGAATGATGACAATGATTGAAGGGAAGGTGGGCACGTTGAATGTCAAGGGTCTAAACTCTCAAAATAAAAGGTCCCTCACGGGTAATATGTTCCGTAAACAACACCTGACGGTCCTATTCCTACAGGAAACACATTACAAGCGTGGGAGAGAGTCCAGAATCAAGGGGAAAGATATCGGCAGCAATTACTGGGCTTCACATCCGACCTCCAAGAAGGAGGGGGTGGGCATTCTCCTGGGAAGGGCTCTCCAACTCACGGGGGTGGAAACCAAGAGAGGATTTGGGGGTCGATTCCTAGGCGTTAAGGGGCTTTGCGAGGGGCAACGAGTCACTTTTGCCACTGTATACGCACCCAACTCGGGTCAAGTAGAGTTCCTCACACGGATCTTTGGCGTCATGGATGAATGGGCTGAGGGGGCCATGATTCTCGGGGGGGATTTTAATCTCATAGCCGACCCCCAACTGGATTGGTGGTCCGCTAGAGGTGGGACACCCAAGGGGATCACTAAGGACAACCTGGCTTTGCAAAACCTCCTGAGGGATCACTATTGGGTAGACGTTTGGCGCAAGGCGTACCCGGCCCAGGGTGGTTACACATTCTTTTCTCCCCCACACTGCACCTACACCAGAATTGACCTTCTGCTGGCCTCAGAGGAGGGGGATGGGGCGGTAACCCAACCAAAGGTCGAGACCATAACGTGGTCGGACCACGAACTACTTGTAGCTAACTGGTCCCTGCCCATCGCCCCGAGATCGGCTCGATGGCGGTGTAACGACACGCTCCTTAGGGATCCAGTATTCCGTGATTTCATGAAACAAGAAATGCTGGCCTACTTCGAGATAAACGACACCGGGGAGACAGACATGTCCACGGTATGGGAAGCGGGGAAAGCCACCTTCAGAGGTCTCCTCATAGCGGAGGGCTCGAGGCGTAAAAGGGAAAGGGGCCTGATCGAGAGCAGACTCCGAGCGGAGTTACAGATCCTGCGGGCCAGACTGGGCGTCCCGGGGGTGGACCGGAGGGCACTATTGGACGAGATGCAGGGCAAAAGACAGGAGCTCCACACGGTTGTCATAGGTGAGGTGGTTAAGAGGATGCGATATACCAGACAGAGATACTATGAACAGGGCGACAGGGTAGGCACTCTACTGGCACAGAGGTCGAGGGGGTGTAGAGCGGAGAGAGGGATTACCCAGCTAGCCGACGAGGAAGGCAGAATTCATGGGAACCGGCAGGAAGTGACGGAATGTTTTGCCGATTACTACAGCAAACTCTATTCCAGGAAAGTGGGTGAATCACAGGAGGATATTGCCTCCTACCTGGCAGAACATCCCCTCCCCAAACTGACCGACCAAGACTTAGAGGCCCTCGAAGGGGAAATCCTAGAGGAGGAGGTGGAGGGAGCCATTAAGAGACTGAAGGCCGGAAAAGCTCCAGGCCTTGACGGCTACACAGCGGATTTTTATAAACAGACCCAATCCACCCTAGTGAAGCCCCTGACTAAATTGTTTAATCAAATTAGGGGCAACGACACAATCCCACCGACTTTCTTACAGGCCCTCATCACTGTCATACCCAAACCTGGTAAGGACCGGGCGGTCTGTGGGTCCTACAGACCCATCTCACTTCTCAACGTAGACGCCAAGATTTTTGCTAGGATCCTGGCCTCCAGACTGGAAAACTCCCTCCCACGCCTGATACATCCAGACCAGGCGGGATTCGTCCTTAATAGACAGGGTTCCGATAATCTAAGGAAAACACTTCATATACTAGCCACAACCGAGGCCAGAAACGAAGGCACACTCCTACTGGCTCTCGACGCGGAGAAGGCCTTTGACAGGGTCAGTTGGGCTTTCATGAGGGAGGTTCTCATGTCGGTGGGGATGGGGCCAAGGTGGTTGGGATGGATATCCGCGCTCTACTCCTCCCCTTCGGCCAGAGTAGTGGCAAATGGGATTGAATCTAGAGAATTCCCCCTTGAACGTGGTACGAGGCAGGGATGCCCCCTGTCCCCGTTAATCTACGCATTGGTGATGGAACCGTGGGCAATCTCGATCCGCAATGACATGGCCATCAGTGGTGTGCAGATGGGGGATATGCACTGCAAAATCTGCCTCTTTGCGGACGACGCCCTGCTCTACGTTACCAGACCGTCCCATACAATCCCTCGGCTACTGCAGGGCCTCACAAGGTATGGAGAACTATCGGGGTACAAAGTCAACCTGGACAAATCGGTGGCATTTATGGGAGGGAACCTGCCGGACACAGAGGTGGCCTTTGTGGAGGGCCTCCCCTTCAAGCGGAACGATGAGGGGTTCCGTTACTTGGGAGTCCAAATCACACGTAACCTTGAAGACCTGTATGGGGCCAACTTCCCCCCCCTCTGGTCAGCAATCAGGAGAGACATAGAAAGGTGGGCGGGAACGGGTCTCTCATGGATGGCACGCCTTAATCTCATAAAAATGGTGATTCTCCCAAAATTCCTGTTTCTCTTCCAAATGCTCCCGGTGCAGGTCCCTAAGGCCTTTTTTGATGAAACAAAACGAATCCTCCTTAGATTCCTCTGGCAGGGCAAAAAACACAGGATTTCGTTTGAGGTATTGACTAGGACCAAGGAGGATGGGGGGGTGGGCTACCCCGACCTCGAGACATACTATAGGGCATCCCAGTTGAGGATCCTGGTTGATCACTTCACACCGGGAACGAAAAAACAGTGGGTAGCCATGGATAATAGGCCCCTGGCGCCCGTCACACTAGAGGAATGGCTCTGGGTCCCAAGGAGTACGATCCCTAGAACCGTCTTGAACCACCCGATCCTGAAAGTATTGTGGTCTCTATGGAAAGAGGGAGGTTATTACAGATGGCTCACGACATGGCCCTCCCCCTTGAGCTGTATATGGGCCCCCCCTTTCCTGGCCAAAATAGCGGAACCAGCAGCTTACCAGACGTGGTTAGAGGCGGGCCTTAGTAGGACCGGCCAATTGTGGGTGGGGGGCTCCTTCCTCCCCCTAAAGGACCTCGAGGAAGCCCTGGGAATAGGTACGCTTTCCCCGTTTCGTTATCTTCAGCTCAAGGGGGTCCTCACCGAGCCATCTTGGGGCGATACCCTCAGGAGGGAACTCACAGACTTTGAAAAGCTCCTTTTGACCGCAAAGGGTTCCAAGGGGATAATCTCTCGCCTATACAAGCTCTTTCAATTCTCTATCCCCCGAGACCCACCACCGGCACGCACGCAATGGGGTAGGGACCTAGGCGAGGAAATCGATGACGAGAGATGGACAGAGATGTGTAGACGGGCTAATCGGTCCACATCCTCCCTCCAGTATCGCCATCAGGCCCTCAAGATACTACACAGATGGCACTACCCCCCGCAAAGGATAGCTAGAATGCGGCCAGGATATGACCCACACTGTTGGAAATGCAAGACAGAAAGAGGTGACTATATCCACATGTGGTGGGGATGCCCAGTGGTTCAGAAATACTGGGACAAGGTGCGGGCCTGGATTAAAGGGGTGGATGGGATCGAACGGGCTTCCTGTCCTTGGCTCCTCCTTTTCGGGATTAGCAACGGGGAGGACCGGGATAGCACTCAAGACCACATGCTCCAGGTGATGCTGGTAGCAGCTAGATGCTGCCTGGCACAGAAATGGAAACACCCGAAAATGCCAGGGGAAAAAACCTGGGTGACCAAAGTAAGAGCCATCTACGACATGGAGTTCCTCACACACCTGCTTGATGAGTCCAAGTCCAACATCGAGGAAATCTGGCTCCCCTTTTTTGACAAATACGGCCGAGTGGTCTAGGACCTGGTTGTGAACCGAACCCGTTTGATCAGCATGACTTTGACGTGCCACACGCACAATGCACTGACGCCTCCATCACTAAGAGAGCCCGTTGCGCAAGTAACTACCTATGCTATGAACGCTCGAACTGAAGGGGGGTGGGGGGAGGGAAAAGGAGGGAGGGGTAAGGGGTGTGTTGCGTTTGGTTTTTTCTATATGTTAACTTACATTAATAAATGCAATGTAATAATGTAATCACGTAATGCACAAAGGAAACCTTATAAAATCGATTTTCAAAAAAAAAAGATAAATGACAGATATGAAATGTTAGAATCAGGTATTACAAATCTCTTTGCAATATCCTTTCTCCCCGTTTCCCCCGTTCACCCCTGCCGATGTTTCTAGACAAGTCTGATCGTTGAAAGTCTTGTCAAAGCAGGTTCTCCTCAGCTCATCCAGAACCCTCAAGGACCACATCGACACCCTTGATCCAGCATTGGCCGATTTCTGCAATCACTCCTTTGGAACTTCCCCTCCCCCTCAAGCACTCTTTTGTGCACCCCCTTCTAAAGAAGCCCTTGGCCGATCCCTCCTTTCCAGCTAACTATCGCCCAATCTCCATAACTGGGCTAACTCTTGAAAAGCCGGCCATCTACCAACTTAATCTACATACTGAATCTGTTGGTTGCCTCCATGACCACCATTCTGGCTTCAGAGCTGCCAGAAGCACGGAAACTGCTCATTGTCGTTGATCTATCCTCTGCTTTTGTCACAGTCAACCATGCCATCCTGCTCAATCAACTCCAGGACAACCTTGGTATTACTGATCAGGCCCTGGCCTGGTTTACCTCCTTTCTCACCGACCCACCCTCTCAGGTCCAACTGGGTTCTTTCCTCTCTTCTCTCTCTCTACTTGTGCTGTTGCACAGGAGTCTAACCTTTCTCCCTGGCTCTTCAACCACTACCTGGCACCTCTTGCCCATCGCATTGCTACTTTCTGCTCCAATTTTCTATATTATGCAGATGACACTCAGCTCTTTTTCAGGCTCCCCTCAGCCACCTCTGCTTCTTCTCTCATACCAGACTGGCTGGCCGCAATTCAGGAATGGTGTGCTGCCAAAGATCTCTGCCTTAATGCCAGTAAAACTGAGATCCTCCACATTGGGACACCCGCTCCCTCCTTTCCTCTCTCTCTCTGGCTAACCACTCTGGGCCCTCTTCCTGCTCCTTCCTGTGAGGCTAAGAACCTTAGTGTCATCTTCGACTCCACCCTCTCCTTCTGTCCTCACATCTCTGACATCTATAGGAAGTCAAACTATCAGCTGCACCTCCACCGAGGTATTCTTCCTTTTCTCACTTTCCCCCAGAAGCTCACTGTCTCCAGAACTCTGGTGCTCTCTAGGCTGGACTATTGCAACAGACTCTTTCTAAATGTTCCTGCCTCTACTCTTCGACCTTTACAACTTATCCAGAACAGGACTGCAAGACTTGTCCTTGGCCTCAAGCCCAGGGATCGTATCTCTCTAGCTCTGAAATCTCTTCACTGGCTCCCCGTGGCTGCAAGGATCAACTTCAAGATCCTCTACATTCTCCACAAAGCTTTTTGGGACCTGGGACCGCTCTACCTCCAACTCTCTCTTCCAAAACATCTTCCTTCTCAAGCTCTCCGCTAATCACCTTCAACTCTCTGAGGGACAGACGCTTCTCCAAGCAGAGAGTTGGGGGCAGATCTATCTCCTCGGGTGGGGCCTCCCTCTGGAACAGCCTCCCTGCCTCTCTCATACTTGAGCAGAACCACCTCTGGTTCTGGAAGCAACTCAAGACCTTCCTTTCCGGTTACGCTTTCTCTCTTCCTCTCCCCTGCTGATGCTCTTGACTGCTCCATGCACTAGTCACCTGGTCACCCTCTGAACTCGGGCCCATGCTCCTGCATGTTCAGTTGCCCTTGCACTGCCTCCGGGCTCCCCAGCACTTAAGGGTCTGTATCTGCAGCCATACAGTCCCTTCATCTTTTGTCCTTCCTTTTTTTCTCCTCCTTGTCTTGTCGCACCTAGAAACACTTGTGTACAGGTGTGTTATAAATGCCACATCATATCATATCATACGGTTTCCTTTTAGATGTCTGGTTTATTTGAGAGCAAAAAAGAAATGCCTTGGAGGCAGTTTGGCATAAGGTTAAGGAATTTGTCAGGTCCTATCCAACGTCTCAAGCTTCTGGCAAGTCAGGTGGTGCCGCAAAGGCCCCCTTAATTCCACTACCCGCGGTTGGGTGGCCTTTTGAGAAAATAGGCATAGACATTTTGGGTCCTTAAAATCCTCAAACCAGTTTAGGGAACAGATACATCTTGGTGGTTGTAGACCAAGCCACAGGGTACCATGAGGCTGTCCGTCTGAGGAGCATCTAAACCCCTGTGGTTGAGAAAGCTCTAATTGGGATATTCTCCTATGTTGGATTCCCCAGAGAAGTCATTTCTGACAGAGGATCAAACTTCATATCAGCGTATATGAAGGCTATGTGGGAAGAGTGGGAAGTCACCTACCGGTTCTCTAAATCCTTCCATTCACAAAAAAATGTGCTTGTTGCGCAGTTCAACAAGACACTGGAAGGCATGATAGGTGGCTTGGAAGAGCACCTGAGGAGAAAACGGGATATTCCACTGCCATGCTTTCTGTTCGCCTACAGGGAGGTGCCACAGAATGGAGTAGGATTTAGCCCCTTTGGGCTTCTGTTTGGACACCCTGTATGAGGTCCCTTCAGTCTAGTGAAAGCGGAATGGGTGGGCAACCCTACATTCCCTACGTGAGATGTGGTGGACTTTGTACTTGGCCTTCAGTCTAGAATGGCAAAGGTTATGGAACAGTCGACGAGAAACCTAAAGGCCAGTCAGGAGCAGCAGATGAAGTACTGGCATGACCAGAAGGCCACAGTGACAGTCTATTCTCCAGGCCTATGGGTGTGGATAATGGAGCCTTTCAAACCCAGTGCCCTTCAGGACAAGTGGACTGGGTCTTACTGTGTGCTGGAAAAAGTCAGTGAGGTGAATTATCTCATTGATGTGAAAGGACCTAAACAGATGCACAGAGTTTTCACATCAACCGGCTGTGCTTACTTGGTCATGGCATTAGTGACTGATGGAAAGACTGAGGAGACCATTCCCCTCCCAGACCTCCTGCACACTGAAGTCACAGATGAGTCTGTTGAAGGTGTCAGCCTTGCAACGGACCTGTCAGAACAGCAACTGACAGACTGTCGCCAGCTTTGGAACAGTTTGCCAGTCTGTTTTCACGGACTCCGTGTCAAGAAGATTGGTGCACCCATGATTTGGACACTGGAGACAGTAAGCCGGTGAAGAGTAGGATTTACAGGATGTCCGAGAAGGTAAGTGGCATCATAAAGGAGGATGTTTCCAAGATGCTGTCCCTCGGAGTGACAGAGCCATCCCACAGCTCCTGGGCTAGCCCAGTGGCACTGGTCCCTAAAAAGACCAGTCGTGGGAAGCCTGGAGTCTGCTTTTGTGTGGACTATAGGGGGCTCAATTCTGTCATGAAGACAGAACGCTCACCCCATACCTCAGGCTGATGAGCTCTTTGACAAGCTCGGCGCTGCCAAGTACATGAGTACCTACGACTTCACAGCAGGTATTGGCAGGTCAGCTTGACAGATGGAGCAAGAGTGAGGTCTGTATTCTAAACCCCAAAAGGACATAATCAGTTCACTATGATGCCCTACAGATTGAAGAATTCCCCTGCCACTTTTCAGTGGATGGTTCACCAGGTTTTGTCTCGGCTGGAAAACCTCAGTGTCGCCTATTTGGAGGACATTGCTGTTTTCAGCCACACCTAGGAGAATCACATCTCCGACCTTAAACAAGTGCTTCAGGTGCTGCAGAATATAGGTCTGACTGTGAAGGCCACAAAGTGCCAGAAAGTGAAGGGCAAAGTGACTTACCTAGGCAACCTGGTCGATTGAGGTAAGAACCAATCTCTCAAAGCAAAGATACAGGCTGTGAAGGGTTGGGACATCCCCAACACACAGACGCGGGTGAGAGCCTTTCTAGGTCTCACCGGGTACTACCAGTCCTTCATCAAGGGGTATGGGACCATTGCCATGCCCCTGAATGATGTAACTTACAAGAAAATGCCAAAGAAGGTAACTTGGACCCCCACCTGTTAAACCTCCTTTTAAGATTTAACGGATGGGTTGTTCAGGGCCCCAGTTCTGAAAGTGCCAGACTATGGTCAGGAGTTCATTATCCAGACAGACGCCTATGATTTTGGGATTGGAGCAGTGTTAGCTCAGCTGAACTCTCAAGGGGTAGAGCAACTTACATTAGCAGGGAACTGACAAAAAGGGAAAGGAACTGGGCTGTCATTGAAAAAGAGGTTTACACAGTCATGTGGGCCATAAAGAAGCTGAAACCCCACATATTTGGGGCGCTCTTTACGATCCAGACAGACCACCGGCCTCTTCGATGATTAATGGCAATGCAAGAGTAGAACCCTAAGCTTCTGTGTTGGGCCACAGTCCTACAGGGATTAGATATGGACATCCAGCACAAGCCATGTAAATGCAGTTGGCCTCAGCCGGTACTTTCACCTTGATGACGAACCAGACCCTTAGTAGGGTCCTGGTTCACATGTTGAGTCTGGGGGGCATGTAAGGAATTTGACCACTGCACGCTGGGCGTGCGCTTGCCTGGGTTTTTTTGAAATTTTAAAAGATATTTTATGATGGTAGATGAACCTCTGGAGAGTTTGTGGGGATAATCTGCGCACATTTTCCTATGCTGATTGCTCGACATACACATAGACCTGTGTACTCTGGTTGGACACAGACTACAGGTGCCATTCCCCCCGGTCATATTTAGTTGGGATATGACAGCCAAGAGTACATCAAGGCATCTCAGAAGGGGGAGGGCAAAACCTTCCTCCTGCCATGGCCAGCCTAATTAACTAATAAAGGGTTCATGGATCCGCCCTTTCCCTTTGTTTAAGTTTAGGTTCTGCTGCTGGTGGCAGCTTGACATACTAATCAAAGTTTAATTCAAACATGTCCTCATGGGGCCTGGCCGCAGAGGCTAAACAAAGGAGACAGGAAACCCCAGCACCCCTTTCTTATTGTTACACCACCACCATGGCAATAATACTCATGAGGTAAAGATGAGACTGATATTATTCTCTTGTTCTGTCTTGAACCCAATAAACTGTGGTCTCCTGAATACAGGGTGAACTTTTTCTCTAGACACCTCCCTATATGATTGACTCTACCGACAGGACAGAAATTAGAACAAAATAGCAGTTCTTCCACCTGGTATACGCCAAGCTGTAAAGAAGAAAGGAAATATTTAGTACTAGGAAATGATGGTGAAATGTTAACCTAGTAAAGGTAGTATGACTATCCTGATAGCAATTAGGCTTAATCCTCTATCCTATTGTTTGGTAAAACTGCTCTGTCTTCACTCTCTCTGATGGAAAAGGAGGATGGAATTCACACAACAGAAGAGGGAAGAAAGGCCAGCCAGTACAAAGAATATCCAGGGAAACGAAGAGAATAAAACAACAAACGGAAAGGTTGGTAAGGACCTACCCCGAACGGCATGAGGACGCTCTAACGACTCTTCAGAAACACTAGAACACTGCAGAGCGTATCTTTTTGGAATCAATCCTCAAGTTCTGTTCTACAGGAATCCAAGTTTCAAAAGAAAATAAAGGTGATGTCTATTTAAACCCGAGGCCAAGAATAATCCATATCAATCCAGTAAAACGGTCCGAGGTCAGTTCCAAGTTGGCTGGAAATAGAATTCCACGTGGTAAACAGTGTTTGATTGCCACGGGACGGCAAGGTATGTAAAGTCTGTTTGCCGTGGGACGGCAAGGCGAGAAAGGGTTCTGCAGGGTTAATGGTGTTCGTTTGCCGCAGGACGGCAAGGAAGGAAAGATCTGTTTGCCGTGGAACTGCGAGGTGAGGAAGTTCCGTTTACTGCGGGATGGCAAGGTGAGGAAGTTCTGTTTACCGCGGCACGGCAAGGAAGGGAAATGGGGGAAGGAAAATTCAATTGCAAGAACAGCAGTCATGCAAAGAACTAGAAAAGCATCTGATCAGAAGGAACGAACAGCGTGAAGGCAGCGGCATCAGCTTCGATGAGAATCACTGATACCTGGAAGCGTTCCTCATTTATGGAATCTGGAAGTTCCTCAGGCTGGCGTCGGCTCCTCGCTTTGGGTAACCATGGCAACCACAGTGTTTAACCGTCACGAGGGAGCAGCTGCAGATGGTTTATTTCCAGTACGTTGCCATAGGCACCACGGCAACCGCCACCTCCGCCACAATGATAAGGAAGCCGAAGCCATCTGCCATGCAAGCTGTCTTTTGCATGGCATACTGTGACACATATACACTGTGGCCACCTGAAGCCAGCTCCTGCCCTAAAGTATCAATGAATGTGAGCTGTCATCTCTGGGATTATGTGTTTACAGTATGCAGTCCCCGCAGGGTGTCCCCATTCAGAAGGTGGTTTGCATGAGAATGTGGTTTGAAGGAGACAGAAAATCTGTCCTCGTTACAGCTTCAAGGGAGACCTGCCACTTTAATCAGAAACCACAGAGAGCTTGATTAACAAGAGAAACCCTTTGATCCACAACAGACAGGAAGATGGGTGGGACTTAGTATTACATGTTTTCACCCCTTTACCTTTTCTGTTGCAAAGAACTGTGGTTATGACGTGGGGCATCCAGGAGATTGTTGGAGGGGACCCAGGATTAGTTCATTAAGGTAGACCTAGCCTACACCAATCACTATGGCCCGTTTGGCTTTAAAAGTGGGCTGAGCCCCTCTTTTGGGAAAATCATCTGAAGACTGTGCAAGGAGTAGCAAGAAGAACTCAGCATTGGACCCTTGCTGAAGGTAGAGTCTGCCTTACAGCTTCCACCAGTGAAGGAGGGCCATGATTTCCAAAGAGGGAAGCAGGATCCCTCTCCTAAACATCTCCCAGGGAACACAGGGAGATACTGAATCCAGAGGACCCTTCAGCAGCTCCAGAACCAGTACCCAGCTGTCACGCAGCGTGCCCTGCTAGGCTCTGCAGCAAGCTCCCTAGGTGGGAAGTGCCAGAGAGTTTCTGAGCCAAACTAAGGACAAGGCAGCTGCCTGCAACACTCTCCTCAGCTTTGGGCCGTCTGCCTTAAAGGACGATACAAGTCCAGTGAAGAAGCTAGAAGGAGTGCATAGACAAGCATCTACCGACGGCCACCTTTAAGGACATTTTCGAGCCAGTCGAGCCCTTCAAGCTGCAACCGACTGCACCGCTGACTGTTGTTATGCCGCAGTCGCTCACACCGTCCGAGATCACTCGACCAGTGCTTCAGACCCGCTGACCAGCACTAAGACAAGGATTCCTGGCCCTGCAGGCCAGCCTGCAGCCGTCCATCCAGCCTTGCTTGCTGAACTGCCTGCCTCTTGATACCTGCAGCTGTCTCCTGTCTTGAACTCTGTCGCATAAGCTGCAAAGCACCCTGAAACTGTCTTCACACTGTCGAGCACCAATAACTTGTACAAGCACAAGGTGCATTGTGGTTCTGTCCCCCTGGTCCATCTCTGAAGGCCCCCAGTGACATTTTACGACCCATTGCTCCCTTTGTGTTAAAACCAAGTATCCTTGAACTATTGTGATCAATTACTTTAGCGAATACCCTCCTGTCAGTATCCAGAGTGCATAATTTTTCCTTCTTGGAACTGTCCTCTGCATTCCTATACAAGGTTGGTTGTATTTTGTAGTGTATTATCTGTTGTGATAATAATAAAGTAGATATTTGTATACAACCTTGACTAGGCAGTCCCTTTTATCATTGGGTAAGAATTGTATTTTCACTGTGTTGGAACTAATCAATGATCCACGACTGTGCAGAGATAAGCCTGCCGTTCTGTCCATGTTACCAAAATTGGACTAGGAGGTTTATAATCTGCTTGTGTTCCCAATCTGCTTGGATCCCTTCTGGTGTACTAGAGGTGTGGGGCTGATTGATGGTTTAGAAACCGATATTCATCTCAGGACCACTGGTGCCCTGGAAGTTGATTCATCAAAATCATCATCAAAACATTTAGGCTAGTCCCACTATCCGCAAACTCCCATTGAGATCTGAAAGAGATTTTGGAGAAGATGAGCCCTATACAAGAGAAGGTCCTTTTGATAACTGTTCTAAGGGGACTTTCCCACATTATGCTCCAGTATAAATGCAGAAAACGTGTGGCAACTGCTTTCATTTGCACAGCAAATAGCTTTGAACACAGTAAGTACAACTGGACAATATTGACACATATGAACTTGGCTGGAGGTTTGTCCTCCACATCACTCGAACCTCATAATATGGCAGTGTGGTAAAAGTAGCGGTAATTTCATTGCTGCCACTTGTTTACCGTGCAGCAATGCTCTTAGTGATGCCCACGTACCTGCTACACCAGAAAGCATACATTATAAACAGTAACATAACGTTATTACGGTGCTCGGGCAGCCACCTCCAATAAGAAGCATAAAACATTAGTCAGGAGCAGGGATTTCGTAGTCCAACTCGACACAGTGCAGCCACAGTGTAGAGGTTCACACCCCCGCTTTGCTGCCTGGGACGCTGCCAGGTGATATGGTGAACCTGGACAGACCAGCGTATCTCACGCTACTGCCTGGGACGCTGCCAGGTGATATGGTGAACCTGGACAGACCAGCGTATCTCACGCTACTGCCTGGGACGCTGCCAGGTGATATGGTGAACCTGGACAGACCAGCGTCCAGGTGATATGGTGAACCTGGACAGACCAGCGTATCTCACGCTACTGCCTGGGACGCTGCCAGATGATATGGTGAACCTGGACAGACAAGCGTATCTCACGCTACTGCCTGGGACGCTGCCAGGTGATATGGTGAACCTGGACAGACCAGCGTATCTCACGCGACTGCCTGGGACGCTGCCAGGTGATATGGTGAACCTGGACAGACCAGCATATCTCACGCTACTGCCTGGGACGCTGCCAGATGATATGGTGAACCTGGACAGACCAGCGTATCTCACGCTACTGTCTGGGACGCTGCCAGATGATATGGTGGGACGCTGCCAGATGATATGGTGAACCTGGACAGCCAGGGCCTGTTCTGTCTTCAGTGAAAAGGTTCGCAGCTCACATTACGGTGGCAGTGTTTAGCCCATTCCTTCATCTTTCCTGTGACGATTGCACTAGCACAGGCATTGGCCAGAGGGGGGCGACTAAGTGTGGCAGGCCTCTGGCCAGCTTATTGTCAGGATTGCCCATTTTACATAAACATCGTTTTGCTTTTATTTTTAGAATTTCCAATGTTCCTCGCATAATGCAACAATCAGTTATTCAAGTCATACAAAGAATACAGGCGGGTGTTTTTATTGCGCAATTTATTTGGTTCAGTGTATTTAAATCTTTTAAATTCAGTGGTAATACCCAAATCAGATGTCGATAGGCTCACAACAATTAGGATTCTGGTGCATTAAGAGTTCTAGTTATGAGGGCGAACATAAGGCTGCAATCATGCTCCTTTTGTAGAGCATGTTTCTCTAGGGACGTTTATAAGATATTGCCATTTGGTCGTATGGTGAGATTTGAGTACACTTCTACAAAAGAAGGTATTATTTTAGTTCCTGAAAGGCAAACCTTCACAAGTAAAAGCTCCTTCAGGTGCCACAAGAACTGGAAAATAATGTGGTCAAGTGCCAAAATTACAAGCCAGCCCCAAATCCCGGCAGTACCACTTAACCATAGTGCGAGATATCGGGCAGCTTTCTTTACTCCCTTAGGGGCAGCTTCTCAAAATGTGTTTTGGCCCAATTGGTGAAATGCACATGTGAATCCCATCACTTGTAAGGTTGTGCCCTATTCTCAAAGGGCATCTGAATGTGCGCACCACAGAGGCACACATTCCGATGCCCTTCCCAGATGCCCTTCCCTGCATGCCCTTCCCAGATGCCCTTCCCTACATGCCCTTCCCAGATGCCCTTCCCTACGTCGGCTGCGCTTTTTTACTTGCACCAATTGGACAATGGGATCATCAACTTAAAACGAAAGTGAGATTCACTAGGCACTTTATTCTTATGGCTAAAGGCAGTGGTCGAAGTGAGCGGGAACGGTCGGGAACGGTGTTCCACTACTTTTATTTTTTATTGTTAAGAGCTCCACTACTTTTTGCAACAATTTCCATCATTCCAGAACTGTTTTTTGTGAGGATAAAGCACTCTTCTCCACTTTACCACTAGACATCAGTAACAGCTAAACTGAAATCTGTTTCAACTCAGTTGGCTGTCACCCAGCAGGACTGTAACCCTTGAAAAACGTGTTGCACATTGCTCCCTTCCTTCCTACTCTGTCCCCGTCGGAGTCACAGTTCCACTACTTTTTTGGTACACTCATGTCACTGACTAAAGGGGTCATAGTTGAATAAAGAAATGGATGGCGTTGGAGCAGCTACAGCAGCAGCACCCTGGTATTCTACCAGGTGTTTCACTTGTTTAGGACCCTGGTTCTAAATCCTTCCTTCCATCCCTTGAATGAGGGATACATCTCTGGGCAAGTGAAACAGTCTTTTGGATTTTATACTGCCCCGAAAACTTCGAAAAGTGGCAGCCTCTTGGAGGAGCGAGGCATTTTTCGTTGCCCAGTGTCAACAAACTATTAGAACAGCTCTGCCTGTGCTATGGCCGGTCTGGCCTCAGAACAATGCAGTGTTGTGCTTTACAGGGTGGGATGGGGAGTCCAGCGGAAACGCCGTATTTTAATATTGATGTTTTGAATATGTTTTCCAGCCTGGTATAGTATGCTGTTCATTTCCAGGAGGATCAGACACTGATTCCAGTGAGGCCCATAGCCCCGCAGTGGCAGTTGCAAAGGTAAAATCTTGAAGGTAAAATTAAACGTTGACAGTTTACTTTGCCACTGCAGTGCACCTCTGCATGAGAAGAAACGGAGCTGAGCACTGCTGGAGCCTGGCTCAGCCGCTGACGAGCGGCGGATCCGGTGCCAACCACATGTGAATGCCAAGTATACATTTTCGAGGGGGGTGCGTGCGTGCGTGCGTGTGTGTGTGTGTGTGTATATATATTAGAGGAGGCTATAAGAACTTCACTTGAGTATAAGTGCTTTACAAATAAACAATTACAATGGCATAACTTCAGCACAGCAACAGGAAGCTGAACCACCCCCGCGCAGTCTTCTCCCCTGTGCAGGCCTCTGGGGTTTGACTCTTTCCCCTGGTGCACCAAGAAGTGAAACTGAACCATCACCCTGGCAGTCTTCTCCCCTGTGCAGGCCTCTGGGGTTTGACACTTCCCGAGTCTCAAGAGGATAGCTCAGGGGCAATGTGCTCGCCTTGGAAACAAGATGACACAGAGCAACACAGGTTCAATCCCCGGGTTTGCGCTTAAAACCTCTGGGTATTAAGTGCTCAAGGGCAAAGTGCTAGCCTTTGAAGCAAAAACATGAGAATCAGCTCTTCTGCAAAGCTCGGGCACTTCGAGAAAAACAATGTATCAATATTCTTGTCATCAGAGTTTAGAGAACCATTTCTGTTCGTTTTAGGACTGGGACAACATGGCCTCTGTTCTATTTCAGCAGAATGATCCCTTTCCGTTTTGTACTTGTATCTTTTCATTTAACACAAGGCTGGCTATTTGCATAAAAGCAAAGGGCATTATGGGAACATAAGAATGCCCCCGTTTTAGATTTTAAACATGGCTGATATGAGTGATTCAGCAAGAAACCCTTTTGAGCGAGTACTGGAAGTTGGACTCTGCTCTTTGCATTAGTCGCAATACTAACCCTAGCAAAAGAAAATCTGCAAATTGCAAGCCGTATATACCAAATTGAACAGCGATGTCTGCATTCAGTCATTTGCGGGGAGTACTTTGGAGCTGGCATGAGAACACGCAGAGCTTTATAGTCGTTCCCTGGGCGAGCACCTGGGTCTCAGGATGGAACAGGGAATTGCTCCAGAGCTCGGTTCCGGTCCTTCCTGTTCCTTCACCGCTGGGGGCTGTTGGGTGTTCAAAGCACATGTGGAAGCAGAACATCATGATTTGAACTCCCAGCTCATGTGCAGCCACACCGTGTGATTTCAGACAAAGCGCATACTATCCTCAATAACAGGGCTGAAGTCGAGCGTACACGCGGGCCCGTCCCCCCCACTTTATTCAGAGGGTGGACTCAGTCCCCCAAGCTAAAATGAGAAACATTGAATGTGCTCTTTGAATTAAGCCAACCTCGGGGATCGAACCGCAGCAATTGGGTTTTGTAGACCAGATACTTCATGACTGCACTATGTAACCTGAAAAGACTAACAAACAACTAAAAGTGAAATATCCCATTACTGTAATGCAAGTCCCAGGGAAAACATTTTTATTGGTTCTTGAAGTTTAAAACATGCCCACCTTTTAACGTTTTCAAAAACACTGTTAGAAGAAAATATCCTCTCTTGGTTTTGTGTGTGTGTTGATTTTATGAAAGGTAAATGCCATTCGTCCTGTGCAATTTGGGTAGAGCCAATTTCATGAAATGTGCATATTTTACCTTGACATGATAATTTCTGGCTATGTCACATCCCATTCATTTGTTGATGAGCCCCCCCCCCCCCCCCCCACACTTACATTTTTAGGACTTGACCCCTGCCTCATAATATAACTTCCCAGCTGTGATTGGAATGACCTGGAACCTCAGAATAAGCCTAACAAATAGCTCAGGGAAAACATGTGTCCTTCATTTAAATCGAATTTAAGGCCCGCGGTGTATTAAATGGCCTGTTAGCCAAATACAAAACCTCAAATAAAGAAAATAAATACACACTGCACTCAGAGCGCAGAAACCGACGCGCAGGTGGCGGTTACCTGTGGGACCAGAGGGTCCGCGTTCTAATCCCATCTTAACCCCTTGACGCTACGGCGTGTGATCCTCGACAGATCACTTGATCCCTCGTGCATCATTGCACGACTCCTTTCCCCACATCCCCTTAAACGATGCCCATTCTCCTACCTGCGGGCCTCTCTGCTGAGACAGGTGTCACTCGAGGGCCACGGTGTCGGTGGAAAGCGGCGTCTGTATGGAAGTGGGCGGGGGGGGCTCTCCTCTTATACCAGGGCGGGTGACTTTCGGTTCTGTAACATCTGGGAGCGCCCTGATTGGAAGACACCCCCTTTAAACACAGCTGCGCCGCCCGATGGATGCCACCCCCCGTCAGACCCACACCCGCGGGCCTTGGCTGCGCAATATGTTCCCACAGCTCCATCAGCGTCATAGCGCTGCCCTCTTTAAGGGGATTAAAGGCGCCGGTGAATAGGGGCTCGGTTTGCACTGGGCCGGGGTCTGTTTTACCAGGACACACGGGTCACCGGAGGCACGGCGGGGCTGTTTGATTAGCCATGCCTGGCATTCGTGGGGGTCAAATCGGTCTTTCAAGCTGACACAAAAGGCTCCATGGCCAGCTGCGATGGGGAAAATATCCGGTCACCGCCAGCGCTGGTCAGCTCGGCCCCAGCGTCTTCCGGGCGCTGTCCAACCAGCCCTGGCCACCCCTTGGCTTCTCCCAAGGGTTCCATGCCTGTGCCAAGCAGGCAGGGTTTCCTGGCAGGGTGTCCCTGGGCCACGCACACGAGGGCCTGGAGAAGAGGGGTCATACGCATCTCTTGTTGGTGTGCTTTATTTATTTTGAGTTTATAGAATGTTGGATACTTTTAGATAAAACGTTACAAGACTTAACTCTTACATTCTACTCTTCAATATTTCAAGGAAAATCTCCTTTTTAGACCATTATGGCCAAATAACACTCAGTTTCCCCCTCCAATTCTTGGTCACTTCTATCCCACGCGACACTGTCCATCACTCACGGTCCTTTCTCGATTCAAGCCGCTCCCTTCACAATGACTAACTTTTTTAATGTAGTGCTTTCTATCACAGTTTCACTCCTTCGTAGCAGTGTAAATAACCATAGTTCCCTTTTGCTTTTATAAATGGCATTCATTTAATCAGCTTTGGAAACATGAACAGACTATTTGAGCCTCATTGCAAGTTTGGCAGTATTCTGGCGGTAAATCCATCGCAAATACTGCCAAACGGAAATTAGTCCGATGAAATTACCGCCAGATTACAAGTGGTGGTGTGGCGCTGTCCCCATTTATGGAGTGGATTTCAGCGGAATTACCGCTGGTGCTAATTCAGACGATTTTTCTGACTTTTGGCGTTAAAGTGGCGGAATTACCTGCAGCATTGTGCTGGAGGTTTTTACTCCACCTCACCACCAAAGGTGAGCTAACGCAGCAGTAATACATTTATAACACAGTTGCCACTGCATTACCGCCGTTTTTCCCAAACCCCCTCACTTGTAATGAGGCCCAATGTCTGCCCTCTGGGACTTCAAATATGTGCGTGCATGTTGCCCGCAGATCTCCACAGGTGTCAGAGGGCTACACAATGGGCCTGATTATCAAAACCTTTTCTGGCAAGGGACAGATGCGCAAAGAAATGAGCATGTGCCTCCCTTTATGGTGCGATGAGAAAAGGTGCACGAGTCACACACATTCCCTTTTGCAAGATGCACACATGCCAGGAGGTCATGCAGAAGATGTACAACGTGGGGGAAAGCAGGCCTGCACGCAGGGCGCAGCTGCGGAAAATGCAACACAACACAAAAAGTGAGTGATGCGCTTGAAATTTGTGCATCAGCAATTGCTCCGGTGCCAACTAGAGCAATTGGGCAATGAAAAGTGAGCCAATTGTTTGCTCCAGAAATGACTAACCCAATGTACTCCATGGATAGAACACAAACATTGTTACTATGATATGATAGTTTATTTATATAGCGCCTATACACAATGTGTTTCAAAGCGCTTTAAAGGCAAGCGAGGGAACAAGGGAAAATACAATGACATTCTTACAGGCCATGAACAGTAAGGACTCGGCCTGACGACATTTCAGATAGTGCAAGAGCTAAGACATACATAAGAAAGGAGGGGGAGAGTGGGACGGAAATGGAAATAGACAGGCGACTACCGTACTAGGCCTGACAACATTTCTGGTAGAGCCGGAGAAAACAAAAAAGGTGAGGGAGAGGGGTGCAGAAAGGGAGGGGAGGAACAAAACAAGTGACTATCGTTCTATGCCTGATGACATTTCAGATAGTGCTGGAGTGGGGGGAACAAGTAAGGGGAGGAGAGAGGTGACAGACAAGGTTGCTATCACACTAGGTCCAGGGACAATTCTGATAGAGTAAGTGCATAGAAGAAGTAAGGGGAGGAGATAGGAAAAGGGAGAAGGGAAAGGAGGAGAGAACAGAGAGTAAGCAGTCAAAAAGAGTGGAGAAGCAAGAGGGGAGAGCAAATGTTGCAAGCCAGGATACAAGATGAAGATGGGAACAGCATGATTCAGGGCCACCATGAGTACCAGATGCAAAGGAAGTCCAGCATGAGAGTTGAGAAAGGGTGACACACCGTGAATCAATGAAGTCCATAAAAGCCAAATCCAGTCCAGCATTGGCCACAAGACGGTGATGGTCAAACCAGAATGTAGCAGGGCAGACTCCTGCAGAAGTAGGCTGAAGGGGGAGGGGGCAGAAGTAGGCTGGAGGGCGGGGGGGGCAGGGTAGAAGAATCAAGCAAAACAGGCACTGATTGCTTTATAACTAGGGCCAGACATAGCATATTTACTTTGACTCTGTCCACAACCCTCACTTGCCTTTCATTACCAACAATATTCATTTGTCACACATCTTGCTCTTATATTAGGTTGCCTTCAAAGTTGGGAAATATTAGTCGAGAATTTACCTGCGGTACCTTTAATTGACATGGCTGGTGTTTCAAGGCTACATATCTACGCGGATTGGCAAAGCACTCTCTCGAAGACCCTCACACATCCAATATCACCCAGTCTCTGTCTTATAATCAGGGGCAGCGCCATGTGGTGGGGCTGGATTGCAGTTTTGAAAGCTTGTAGTGAGTGCAGCAATTAAACCCCCTGCGCTGTCAGCGCCCCCTGTCCTACTTGCTCTGAGCAGAGGAGGCTGAATAGCTACTATGCCTTTAATTGGCCCATTGGATGGATCCTTCATCCCAATTCATAGGCTATTTACTTTCACAAAGATGCTAATCATTGCAGGCCTGGGCCATCTGAAAGCTGATCAGCGCTGTTAAGGTTTTGGCTTCATCATAGGGCGTCCATTTATATTGCCTGGGCAGGCTTTTATCCTCTGCCACTGTATGTTGCTGTCACGCCAATGAGTGTGTACATGTTATGTGAACACACTGCCCTCCTAGGTGTGGAATTTAACAGGATCTTGCTGTGGCATCGTTGGTATCGTGGCACAGGGCTGGGCATCACAACAGAGGAATGCCTTCTGTCTCAAAGTGGGAGGGCTTAAGCCCGCCCTAGCCAGGGGCTGGCACCACCCATGCTTATAATACTCCAAAACTACTCTGCAATTCCAGTGCATATATTAACTCAACACACACACACTTCCGTGTCGCCTCTCCGTAGAAGATTGTGCGTATGTTATGTCATGTTATCCAGTATTTATACTGCACCCATCACCACTGTAGTGGTTTTACGGCGCCGGACCTTGTCTGAGAGGTGACGTGCAGTGACCCCACCAAGGTGTAGCCGGACCTTGGTCTGTGGATAGTAAGAACGGTAGCGGGGGGGGAGAACTGGTGGATGAGACAATGTACGAGAGAATTGAATTGGGAGAAATCACTCAGGACGAGGGGAAGGGAAAGTGGTTATGGTAGTATGGATATGTGTTGTTATACAAGCATTAGGCCTTCCTAACTGCCTGCCCGTGTCTGAAAACTCCTTTCCCGCTTTCCCTCTCTCTTACTTCGCCCATGCTCATGCTATCCTTCCCAGGAGTCGAAGGTTTGATGAACCCGGGCGGGGCACAGTAGGCCTCAGCAAGGATGCAGCACGTTGAAACTACTATGCTGGTGTTTTGGCGCAGTACAAAAGCAGAGTAACACACTATAACAATCAGGATACCAAACACTAGACAAACGCCCAGCGCAGTGAAGCCGGTGCTCACATCCAGAGGTGCTGAACCAGTGGGCCTCATGCTGCCGCGTCGACTCATGAGGCGGCGGAGGGGAAGAAGCTGCAGGGGAAGAGTGCGCGTCTTTGATCTGGTAGATGACGAGGCCTTGCTGGGGTCTGGCTTTCCCTCTCGGGTAATACTGGATGTGCTCACACAGTTGGAGCAGGGCCTGACTGCAAGCACCAAGCCAAGACATGCCATGCCACCGCTGGTACACAGTGCTAGTGGCATCATGGCTGGTAATATCACAGTACTCACAGGCTCTTACTGTGCTTGATTATGTGTC
The DNA here is from genome assembly GCF_040938575.1 of Ambystoma mexicanum. Lineage (NCBI taxonomy): Eukaryota > Metazoa > Chordata > Amphibia > Caudata > Ambystomatidae > Ambystoma > Ambystoma mexicanum. Next base: position 1,417,783,697 of record NC_090923.1, on the reverse strand, counting down.
ACACATGCAGGCACCTGGTGGGGCATCTGGAGCTCCTGTAGGTGCCTCAAGCAGCATTGGTCCTTCGGTCACATTTGAAGGGCCAGCACCCACTCCTTAGTGCACAGTGAGCCTGCAGGGGTGTTGTTAGGTCTGGAAAAGATCTGGGGCTACGTTAATGTGGAGACTGTCGGGACCAGCGGCTAGCTAGCATTTTGGTTTTACCCCCTGAGCTTCTATCCAGGGTTACAACCAGAAGAAGGGCTCTAGACCCCTCAGTCGCCCCCATCAGCAACGCCTTTGAGTGAGGGTAATCCTGCAGCTGGAGGGTGCCACATGTGCGTCGGGGGGGATGCACTTCTGTTTGCCACCCAATATCAGGCCATGATGCATCATCATGAGGTGGGCACTTCTCTGCGAGATCGGTTGGTGGGATTCTGGTTCTCAGTCATCTCAGCTACCATGGCTCTCCCGCTTTTGGCCTTCTCGGCTCTTTTGACCTTCCTGGTTTCGACTATAGCAGTTGTCATGGCCCCCTGGTCTCGGGCGGCTTGGTCCTCTGGGTTTTCATGATCTTTTCAGTCATTTTATGTCTGGCGTTGAGCCCCTTATAAAAGCTAAAACAATTTTGCCTAGTGCACAACTTTTATTTAAATTGAGTAAAAGTATTAAGATACTTAGCGGGGTGCATGGGAGAATATCAACCCTGACACTGGGTTGTACCAAACTATGTGAAAACAGCAGGTGTCCACAACCTTTGTGGAACACTCCCGTCCCTTGCACACCCTGTAGTTGAAAACACAACCAAATTCTCTTGAGTAATTTCAAAATAAAACTTTATAAAGGGATGATTTTATCATCCATGAGTTCTATGCCCCAGTTAGGTTTAATTTAGACAAACAATAATTCAACATTCAATTTATATCAGTTCGTAACCAACATATATAACATAAAGTAAACTGTTTTTTTACAGTACATGGTACAAATGGTAACTATTTTTCATAGTCCAGACAACCAAAATCTTCCATTTACAATTCATGTGGCTTGTAGTAGACAGTTTGTACTTGATTTTAACTCATAGTCCGACATTCACAGTAATATGTGATATGTTAAATGCGTCTTAGCAGACAGAGCCAAAGTCTTCAAAGTACAGTATGCTTTACACGTTTCGGGGCGAATAGAGCCCCTTCTTCAGAAGATGTCTACTAGACTTGTTTTTTCTTCAATTTATCTGTATTAACAGTAAAAAGTATATTGTTATTTTAATCATTATGATATATAATAATACCTGTCTGTCATGACTGGATATTTCCTTATATATAATCACCTGTTAGTGCCTTAGTATCCTCTCAATTTGAAATTCAAGTTCCATCCTGATTAATATGTTCTTGTCAATCCTAAAAAATAATTAAAAAGGGGGCTATAAGTCCCTACCGTAGTGAGAAGTAAGGGTATCAGATATAAACAACCACGTTTATATTCTCAAACATATCCATTAGAAAAAGGGTATTAGTAATTACCTGATCTGCAGGTCGTAGTCAGGATTTTGGATAATCTCCCACTTTATTTAAACTCTGTAATCCTGTAGTGGGTCTTAACAGCACAATCAGAAGTAACGTGGGCCCTGTAGACGGAAAGAGGTACCTCAGAGGCTATTCTTACCAGTTAGAAAAAATGCTATTGAATCATTCTATGTGGTGAGTATAAATGTCACAAGGTTCTAACACAGCTTACCTGAAAAGGGGACGCCCTTGTGCATGTATCCTGTGGTGATGCTCGTACGAACGGCAACTGAGAAAAATGGCCGTCGTAATGTTTATATTGCGTAATGACGTCAATGCGTGACAACGTCGTGACGTCACAATGTTTACTTTTGACACGATATAATGCGCAGTATTTAAAAAACTGGGTAGAGTCTAAAAGGCTAAGTTGGAACCTCTCTTTTTAAACATATCTAATGGTGGGTAATGTAGGTCCATTGAGCTATTACATGGATCTAAAAAACATGACATTTAAAATTATCACAGTCTCGTGATTAGAGGAAAAATCCAGCATGCTCACAGTCTATCTGTTGTTAAAAATAAATGTACATCCTCTATGTCAATTAATTACAATCGGGCAACATCTATATGGGTGTGTATATTTATTTCATCGTTTCAAGTAGAAAATAGAAACTCAAGATCTATCAGGCATTGGTAGTGCATATTAGGACTCATTAAAGAAATTGAAAGCAGTACACCTGTTACAACCAGTCCTGATAAACTAATATCTCAATTATAAAAAGTAATTAGACGTGAGATATCACAAAAACTACACGCCACCACCTTGGCACAATACTACCGGGCCCAACGTATACCAAGAGGTCTCAGGGTCTATTTGAGACCCACATTATGCAAGTATAATCTGGATTTTGTTAAGAAGTGGGAACAAACATTAAACAAATGTTCTCTAGATTTAATTCTGTTGACTATAGAAGAGTTATCAAAATCAGTCAACAAATTGGATAAAGAAATAGAAGAATTATCAGAGCAATTAGCATCTTTTAAAACGAAAGAGGAATTAACAAGCTTAATCGATGAGGTGAACCGGACCCTAGAGAACTACAAGAAGGATATTGAACAACGTTAAGTCCGTAAATTTCGACGTGATACCTTGGACTATCAACAAGATATAGTTTACACCTGGCAAGAACACTATTCCCAAAATAGACCAGACTTTAATAATAAAAAAACACCCTATAAACTTAGAACTCAAGAACCAGGAACAAGCGACCCCAGCAGTGAGGTGCCAACCAGTGGAGAGGAAACCACCAACACAAGAACAAGTCAACCTACTACTACTATAATACACACATCTCAAGAAGCTACTACATCGAACACTCCACCGATTCCTTTTTTAGAAAAAAGGCAAAGAGAAGAAGCCTCAAGAAACCTAAGACCAAGACAAAAACCGAACAGCTAATCGTTAATATTTCAAAGAAAAATTTGACAAGCGACCAAATAGACACACTAAATCTTGGTTTATCTTTTGTACCTACTCAAAACTCGAATCTGTTGGAAGAAAAAATTAATTTGCATAGACTTGCATGGAAAATGAGACTTAAGGTATTTTTCGATACACAGACAGGAATGGAGTATTCACAGAAGGAACATAAATATTTGGAAATCAAACCAAAGAGTTGTTTTGACCCACAAATCAATAACTTGACCATCAAGGTATTTGAAGAACAAGTGTTAAAGGATTTCAGAAGGGTGAACTTTACAAAATCCAAGTACTACAATATCAGGAGATGTCAAAGTATGATCATTAAAGAACTAGCAGATGACTCTAAAACCGGCTGACAAGGGAGGAGCGATAGTCATTATGGACACCACCTACTACGATACTAAAATTAACTATTGGCAGATCAAGACACATACATTAAAATTGACCAGGATCCTATTAAAGACATCACAGCAATGCTGAAAACTGTACTGGATCAAGCATTGGAAAATGAATGGATCTCAGAGAAAACCAGAACATTTTTAACTAATGAACATCTGATCACTCCTGTCTTTTACGGACTCCCCAAAATACATAAGGTATTACAAACTCCACCAATGAGACCGATTGTAGCGGGAACTAATAGCATTTTTAACCCCCTTGCAACCTATGTGGATAAAGCCTTGCAACCCATAGTCCAGAGTACTAGTACCTATCTGAAAGACACTACGGATTTTCTTAACCATCTGGCTACACTCACAACCATCAAGGCGGACGACATACTAGTCTCCTTTGATGTACAAAGTCTTTATACATCAATTCCGCATCAGGACGGATTGGAAGCACTAGAGTGGGCATTGCTGAATAATAATTGTGAGGCCAACAAAACTTTCATTCTGGAACTCAGTAAGATCATATTGGTCAATAATTATTTCAGAAACAAATCACAATTTTATCTACAAGCATCAGGCACGTCTATGGGCTCCTCAATGGCCCCGGCGTATGCTAATTTGTTCATGTTTCATTTAGAGAGCAAACATGTACTCAATGTTCATCAATGGCAACAGAATCTAATAACATGGAAACGTTACATAGACGACATTTTTGCCATCTGGAGAGGATCAAAAGATGATTTACAAGCTTTTTTGGATTTCATTAATCACCCTCACAATCAGATTAAATTTACAATGGAGGTGGGAGAACCCAAACTACACTTTCTAGACGTTGAACTGTGGATTGGACCAGATGAAGGAATAATCACGAATGTTTATCACAAACCGACAGATGTGAACAATTCATTACATTACTTGAGCCATCATCCTGACCAGCTAAGGAATAATTTACTTTATAGCCAATTCGTACGGCTTAAAAGAATAACGTCAGACACCACAACACTACAACAAGAAAATCAACTGCTGTCCGAGAAATATAGACAAAGAGGTTACCCTAGCGACATCATCGAAAAGGCTAAAGACAAAGTCGATAGACTTGAAAGAAAGGATCTCCTCATTAATAAGAACATATCTAAGGATATTCCATTTCTCCATACTTTGAGATATTCTGCCAAAAGTCATCACATTACTAGGATCATTAAGAAAATTTGGAATTTTATCAAAATGGATCCACAACTGGACAGACTATTTCCAAAACCTCCCCTAATTGCATACAAGAGGGGAAGAAATTTCAAAGATGAACTGGTGAAAGCAGAAAAAATCAAACAAGACAGACAATAGATTTTGAAGAAGAGGAAGAAAGGCACATTCCTGTGCTTAAATTGCTGCAATTGCAACAATGTGATGCAGGGTAGCTATGTGAGGTACCCCAACAGTGGTCAAAAAATTCGATTGAATCATTACACCACATGCGACATAGAGGATGTACATTTATTTTTAACAACAGATAGACTGTGAGCATGCTAGTTTTTTCCTCTAATCACGAGACTGTGATAATTTTAAATGTCATGTTTTTTAGATCCATGTAATAGCTCAATGGACCTACATCACCCACCATTAGATATGTTTGAAAATAGAGGTTCCAACTTAGTCTTTTAGACTCTACCCTGTTTTTTAAATACTGCGCATTATATCGCGTCAAAAGTAAACATTGTGACGTCACGACGTTGTCACGCATTGACGTCATTACGCAATATAAACATTACGACGGCCATTTTTCTCAGGTGCCGTTCGTACGAGCATCACCACAGGATACATGCACAAGGGCGTCCCCTTTTCAGGTAAGCTGTGTTAGAACTTGTGACATTTATACTCACCACATAGAATGATTCAATAGCGTTTTTTCTAACTGGTAAGAATAGCCTCTGAGGTACCTCTTTCCGTCTACAGGGCCCACGTTACTTCTGATTGTGCTGTTAAGACCCACTACAGGATTACAGAGTTTAAATAAAGTGGGAGATTATCCAAAATCCTGACTACGACCTGCAGATCAGGTAATTACTAATACCCTTTTTCTAATGGATATGTTTGAGAATATAAACGTGGTTGTTTATATCTAATACCCTTACTTCTCACTACGCTAGGGACTTATAGCCCCCTTTTTTATTATTTTTTAGGATTGACAAGAACATATTAATCAAGATGGAACTTGAATTTCAAATTGAGAGCATACTAAGACACAAACAGGTGATTATATATAAGGAAATATCCAGTCATGACAGATAGGTATTATTATATATCATGATGATTAAAATAACAATATACTTTTTACTGTTGATACAGATAAATTGAAGAAAAAACAAGTCTAGTAGACATCTTCTGAAGAAGGGGCTCTATTCGCCCCGAAACGCGTAAAGCATACTGTACTTTGAAGATTTTTGCTCTGTCTGCTAAGACGCATTTAACATATCACATATTACTGTGAATGTCGGACTATGAGTTAAAATCAAGTACAAACTGTCTACTACAGGCCACATGTATTGTAAATGGAAGATTTTGGTTGTCTGGACTATGAAAAATAGTTACCATTTGTACCATGTACTGTAAAAAACAGTTTACTTTATGTTATATATGTTGGTTATGAACTGAAACAAATTGAATGTTGAATTATTATTTGTCTAAATTAACCCTAACTGGGGCATAGAACTCATTGATGATAAAATCATCCCTTTATAAAGTTTTATTTTGAAATTACGCAAGAGAATTTGGTTGTTTTTTCAACTACATGGTGTGCAAGGGACGGGAGTGTTCCACAAAGGTTGTGGACACCTGTTGAGCCCCTTACAGGCTGGATTTATCAACACATCGCCGAAGGTGGACCTCATTGAGGACAAGTGGGTCCCAATGACCGTCTGGTCTCATCATATCTCGTCCTCCCAGGTCAAAGTCTGTGATGGCAAAGCAAAATATTTCTGGCCATGTCCAGGCAAATATCACAGTGTGTCCCTGGTTGTAGGTATTAGGTCTTCCTGTCGAGGGGGTGTTGCTTGGTCTCCAAAGGAACGACTGCCCTTCAGGGATTATCACTTTGGCAGCCTCACCCATGACACCCTGGTGCTCTTCGGACAACAGTGAAATGTTCTACGCAGCCTGTTGCTCATCCGCTCACCCCTGAGTGCAGGCATTTCCTGGCATAGTGCTGTATCCATGCTTTTCTGTGGCGCAGCATGTGAGTGAGAAAGGGAGTTGACTAGTGACATTTAAGTCTATACCCATGTGTAGGTAAGGCAGCTGTAGAGTGGAGCAGTGTAGCATCCACTTATACTATTTTTTGTAATTGTAATGGGTTATTTATAGCGCGCTTAATACCCAGAGGTTTCTAAACGCGGACCGGGGATCGAACCTGTGATGCTCCCGTCATCTTGCTTCCAAGACGAGCGCATTGCCCCTGAGCTATCCTCCTTAGACCTACTTTGTAACTGACAAATTCTCCCATCACCCAACCATATGAAGTGGCTACATCCAGCTGTGGTCAATGGGCCGGCTCTTGCTGGGTCCCAGATCCCGCATCAGATGTCTGGCTGGAACTCGGACCCGGCCTACCTCAGCCCTGACAAGGCTTTGCCGAGCCCCCAGCTGTGTCGAAGGAAGCTGGGGGCTCGGTCTTGGTGATGTAATCTGCGCTCTCCTCCATTCTCCAGCTGTCTCTCGCGTGTTTTCAGGGTCCATTTTCCTAGCCTGTTTCTTACATCTGGCCTGGAAGGTACACCACAGAATGAATGGGCCATGACTATCACTGGGGTGGGGGCCATCACTGTTACAAGCAGGCTTTGTACATGCTGGGCACACTATTGTTTTCCAAATGTGCATTTTACACATTAATGGAAAAAAAAAGTATTTCCAAACTCAAAAACTCTGCTTAAACTTGCATTCACTAGTTTTCTTTAAAATGTGTTTCTTTTGTTTGTGGGACTAACACACAGATACCGTGTAATGTTTATACCCCTTCCTTTGTGTTTTATCACAGGTAACATTTCTAAAGATGTTATATGCTTGTCAAACTGATTAATCGCAAATAAATGCTTCTATTGTGCTTCTATTGTGCTTAGAGCAGTTATTAGGAAATTAAATTAAACTGTGTGGTTCATGGGTGTCAACTTTTGATTTTCACTACAGGGACAGAAATACTCCAGCTCCACCTTGAATATAAGCAAGCGACCAGCCCCAACACCTGCTCTGGCCAAACACATTTGATGGCACTTTTTTTAAATAAAGAATTTAAAAAAAATGATACGATTAACAAGACATTTTTAATACATTTCCCACCTGCGGATAAACAGAGGGGGGGAGTCTTGGTAAAGCTGGGCACACTGTCAGAGGTGTCACAGCCAGGCAGTGGCTGCATGCAGAATGAGTACTGGGGACACAAAAAGAGTTTATCTAAAAGGTCTCACCTACCGCGAGCCACACCACATTGGTCTTGGGTGGCGAGACGAGAAGCACGTTTTGACCTTGTGATTAGGGAATTAGTAATAAATCCACTGAAATGCAGTATGAACAAATTAAAATAGAGGTATGTTGGCAAAATGATCCATGGCATTGTCTTGGGAAGATAGCTCAGGGGCAAAGTGCTCGCCTTGAAAGCAAGACGACACAGAGCAACACAGGTTCGATCCCTGCAGTTAGTGCTTAGAAAGCCCTGGGTATTAACCGCATTATAAATAACCAATCATATCAAGCATGCTGGGTCAAAGGAGACATTTGCATTAAGGACAACACTGTAGGAGGGCAACAAACCATTTAAGACCATGCAGCAGAGTGTGTGTGGGTACCTTAGGGACTGGCGTTGAGGCATTCCTGCACCGCCTAGGGGTATTCAAAAGATGATCTTAGGAGCAGCAGATCACACACTGCTCCCCTTACTCGCGAGGCCATCAGCAGCCCGATTCTACAGACAAAGAAACCTGCGAGGAACTATGGGTACCCAAATGAGGGTGGTTTTTGATCTGTGGCTCCAATGAGAGCAAGGCCCTGGACTGGGCTTCCTGGAGGCTCTTCTGGCCTTCTAGGAGCTTTGTGGGGATTGTGATGATCGTGTGGTGGTTTGATTTCTCTCGGCCCGAGCCTGGACTCTTTTGGGAGGTAATCTGCATAATCCCGCCTTGATTACCCTTCTCACCCTGGTTTACTGTTTCCTCACCCTGATAATAGAGGGTAGAAAGGTAATATCAGGTCCAGTGGGTGCAGAGCGGTTGTAGAGTTTGCTTTGCAGGGCTACATCTCGCAATGTGGCCCCTTTCCGAACTGAATGACGCTAATGTGTATCATTCTATTTTTTTGGTTGGTCAGAAGTGCGAAGTAACTCTTTGCACTGCCTCAAAGCCCTTGTTAGCCTTGTGTACAGCAACATGACAATTTAAATATAACATTCCAAAACATGGCATGGTGCGGCAGGAAGTGATAGAATGGAGCATACCGGTCTCGTGTAACAAAACTGCCATTATGTCTTAAAATGTAGGGGGCAAGAAAATACAGACATGGATCAAAAACGAAAAATGAGTGCGGCTCCCTCAAAAATGAAAAATCGCTTTCAGTAATGAAATCGAAATTTGGAAGGAAGCCTTTGAATACAATACATGGATAGTACAAATTGGGTGTCCGAAAGGAGTGTGTGTGGTGGGGAGGCTGCTAACACCCTAAAAGTGTGGTGGGGAGGCTGGTACGGACACCCTAAACAAGGCGGACAGAAGGTGTACATTACGAAAAACAATTTCGGCCAAAGAAATATGAGGTTCTTACACTGTTATTCAAACGTATGACTGATAGCCAGTGAGACTGCACTGCAACCTGTCCAAACACAAAGGGGATACCACCAAAGCAGCCGAATAGAAGGGAAATGTGGTAGGACCCAGGCAGATAAATCCTCCACAAAGCCTTGCAAAACCCCAGGCAGGATTACATTAAAACCCAGGGAACCCCACATTCATTTGTCGCCCCACTGACTCCCGGAATAGGCATTTTGAAAGCAGCATGGGCAAGTGCATTTGAACTCATTCAGTCAATATTCTTCCAAATACCTCCTTCAAGGGGTTTCCGGAGGCAGCTGGCATGAGCATGCAGCCTTCTCTGGGCCCGACTCATGGGATGGCTTGCCCGGTTCAAAGTGAATTTGCACCGCAGACACAACCCTGATTCATGAGAGTCTGCAAAGTCCTTTTTTGTACTGCAACAATGCACTTTGCACAGTCCCATGAATCGGTGTGTTTGTGGCATCTTCACAAGGCCCAGAACGAAAGCCAGCCCTGAGATGCCTGAAGCTCTATTGAGACGCTCACGTGCAAACGTGATTCACACAGACTTGATCGTGCGCGTTTCAGAGAGGACCCGGGCATTTCCGTATTTGCGGCAGTGTTCGGTTTTGTGAATCAGGCATGAGGTTGCGTGCGCTAACCTGAGATGCGGAAGGGCCTCGCCTCGTGTGCTCTAGTGCACATTCTTTGGTAATTAGGCCCACTGTGCTGGATTCTCCAGAACGTGCACATCACAATCCAATGGAAAATCCCACAAACATGCACACTGCAGGCTCACACATAATAATAATAATAATTTGGCACTTATATAGTGCTACGAAGCCTCGGGTATCTGAGCGCTGCTCGGTTTGCGGTGCTCATTTATCGAGCTCAGAAGGATGAAAAGCTGAGCTTGGCCCCGCCGGGATTCGAACCTGCGTTAGCAGGCTCTGCACGGATGTCAAAGCGAGCGCTCTACTCGCTGTGCCACTTGACCGGACAGCTCATTGCAATGTTGCTGCCAATTCAGAAAAGGGCTCCACGTCAAATGCGTGACGCACACATGCACATTAGCGGATCAGAAACATGCCTAAATGGCATCACTTCTGACCCACTGCATGACAAAACATGCGCATGATATTGATGGCGCACATGTTTTCTTGCACATTGTGTCACCGTCAACATGTTTTAAAACGTGTGCATCTGTTAAATGAATTAAACAAGTGCGTATTTAACTTCAACACATAGACGGGTCCGCAGCAATCCATGCCTGGTTGGCCCCAGAGACTGTAGATGGCTGTGGAGAAAGACCAGGGGAGCAAGGGCGGTGAGAAGGGTTGCAGAGCCCGGAACCTTTTTTAGGGTGAATTGGAGCATTCGTGGAGGAGAACAAAGGGGCACTTTTCATCCTCGATGGGAATAGAGACAGCATTGCTGTGTGCAATGTCCTGTGGCTGGAAAGAACAAGCAACGTCAATGCCATTGATGTGCACCAGAGCACCCCATGTGAAGTGAAGAATCACTGGGGTACATAAAAGTGCAGCCATAAAAGTTCAGGGCCAAGGCCCAGAGCAGGGCCCATGGAAGTGGGGCGCGTGGCAGACCTGGCTCAGCCACAAAACGTACACCCGTAGAAGAAGCGGCGGCTGAGAGGAGGCCTGGCCAACACTGGCGGACTGGACGCGACACAGCACGAACCAGGAGTGCATGCGCAGCACTCCTGGGTTACTGCACGTTGCTTTGTGTGGTGTCTCGTGTGCTGCAGGAAGCCCCGAAAGCTTGGCAGCTAGAGTGTATACTTGGAAAAAAAGTCTGGCAAAATGCAAGTCTCGGGAGGATAGCTCAGGGGCAACGTGCTCGCTTTGGAAGCAAGACGACACTGAGAACCACAGGTTCGGTCCCCTGTCCGCGCTTAGAAACCTCGGGGTATTAAATGCGTTATAAATAACATATCATATCAAATACGCATCTGTAGGGCAAGGAACGATAGAAGGTGACATGTGAAGTGAAGAATCACTGGGGTACATAAAAGTGCAGCCATAAAAGTTCAGGGCCAAGGCCCAGAGCAGGGCCCATGGAAGTGGGGCGCGTGGCAGACCTGGCTCAGCCACAAAACGTACACCCGTAGAAGAAGCGGCGGCTGAGAGGAGGCCTGGCCAACACTGGCGGACTGGACGCGACACAGCACGAACCAGGAGCGCATGCGCAGCACTGCTGGGTTACTGCACGTTGCTTTGTGTGGTGTCTCGTGTGCTGCAGGAAGCCCCGAAAGCTTGGCAGCTGGAGTGTATACTTGGAAAAAAAGTCTGGCAAAATGCAAGTCTCGGGAGGATAGCTCAGGGGCAACGTGCTCGCTTTGGAAGCAAGACGACACTGAGAACCACAGGTTCGGTCCCCGGTCCGCGCTTAGAAACCTCGGGGTATTAAATGCGTTATAAATAACATATCATATCAAGTACGCATCTGTAGGGGCAAGGAACGATAGAAGGTGACATGCTGGCTTTGGTGAGACAAGCGCCTTGTGGCATGAAGCGCACACAGAAATGTCATGTAGATGAGATTGAGACCTCTCAGCAATGAAAATGCAAAACAGACCTCTCTTACTATAGACCAATCTCCAGAAAAGGTATTAACTATTACATACCTTCGCCCCGGGTCACTGGACTGTTTATACCACTGACCCTAATGGATATCGGGAACGCTGCACCTTGAAGCCGATGTCTGGTGCACATAAAATAAGACATGTCTCATCCTATTTTCCCAATGGATGTAGCCAGTGGTGGAAATGGAAAAAATTTAAAGGGGGATCCTCCAAGGGCTAGGGTAGGGGGTGGGGTTTGGAGGAGGGTGCAGAGTTGGCATTTGAGCTTCACTCAAAGGAAATGTTCAAACTCATAGTTTTTAATTGGAGCAATTTCTTTAACGCTGTTTCTTTTCAAACTCCACAATGTACATCAATTCCCGTCGAAATCACTTCCATGCCAGTGGAGCACCCAAAATACTGTGCGTAAAGCAGTGATTTTTAGCACATCAAGGGATCCATAGACTCGCTCTAGAGTAGAAGGTTACCAGGGTAGATGAGCAGGTTCACAGGAACTCTTGAGCACATCCCAAGGCCATCACAGCATTACTTAACTTCATACCCACACCAAACTAGTCATGGCCTCCATGAACGTTCGGCAGCATAACAAGGAAGCCGTCATCCCTTCTTTTGATTGTATTTTTTTCTGGTCAAAACACTGAAAACTATACATGCATCCAGATAATCACTATCACTCACCCTTATGGTTTCATCTTGTCACGTGTGGTGAGAAGTCCGTGGGACTCATTACAAGTGCTGCGGAAAGGCAACAATGGCGCTGTGCAGAGCGGACCCGCAAGCAGTACTGGATGGCAGCAACGGCCCCGTAATCAACGGGGCCGTTGTTACCATCCTCCCCATTGAGCCCTATGGGGGCTCAAATGGGACCGGGTCCCGCGAAAGGGATTTACCGGGCCCTCCATGGTCGGAATGGCCCAGTAAGTCCCCTTTTGCGGGACCCAGACCTGGGTTTGGGGGTAGCCATGTGCTGAGGCCCAGTATGTTTTTATCTCCTTGACTTTCCCCACTCTCTTGGGCCCTATTCCTTCTTGACGCTACAGACTATGTTCCGGCTGCCACTGTGGGCGGGGTCACACTTCGTCTATACACAGCCATGGATCGGCGCCTCATGACCAGCTTGGTGCTGATGTGAACAGAATAAAAGATAACATGTTTTGAATTTGAACAAAGGGATTGTGGGAGTAGGGCCCTATTCAGGAGTGCGCACACCTGGAAGTCTAAATGGATGATCTGATCAAATATTGGTAAAGCTGCTGTCGTGTGGATGGTAAGGTGATCTCCCACTATCACCTGGACTAGAACGAATTGTAAGGGGTAACCATCTACACAGGCTGCGCTTGTTACCTATTGTATGCTCACTGGGTGTGATAAGTTTGAACAGAGTGGATGAGGAGTGTTCACAAAAAGACACAACTGATTTATGTTGTAATTGATTAGTAAATCAAAGAGCCCAGCTTTAATTCCTCAAGTCAATACTTGGGACATTTTAATTTAAAGTGCCCCAAAAACAAATGATACATTCTTGGTACACATGGGTACACATTTCATGTAAGAAGCTTAATACTACAAACAGATAAGTGCCAGGCAGTGTCCTGCCGGTTAGTGTCCAAAACAAAGTACATTCATATAATGCCAGAAGTAAAAAAAATGCCAAACAAATGCCAAAAAAAAAAATGCCAAAAAAAATGCAGAAAATGCCTCAGATGTCAAGAAATGCAGAAAATGCCATCAGGAAATGCGAAAAAATGCCAACACGTGTTTCAACCTATGAGGTCGTCATCAGGGCATATAGATACATATAGTGCATTGGGCTATAGTGCTGATGCTAAATCCTGAACTGTGTTCAATTTAGAAACCTGCCGGGGGGGGGGGGGGGGGGGGAGAGGGTGTCAAAGCAAGGAGCAATTGGAAATGGGAGAGAAAAGAAGGAAAAAAGAAGAAAAATATACTGTTTAAATTACTGCGTGCATGACATGACTCTGAAGGTGAGTATGTAGGCTATAAAAAATAAAGCATACCTTATTGTAATTATTCTCTGTCAAGCTGTAGAAACAATGGAGCAACGGACGGTTCCAAAAGCATGTTACTGGTCAGTTCAGTGTACTGTGAAATATAAAGCAAGTGGAGCGTATTTAGTCTATTCAGAACAGAGAAGAGGACAGTGCTGCCCTCTTTGCACCCAGGGGTTCTGATACTAACCCCTTTAAATCCAGACCTAATATATCTGAAACTCTCATACAAAAATTCATTAAACTTGAAAGGTTATGTAAAAAAGAAATCAACAAGTTTTGGGAACAGGTATCGCTCAAAAACTATATTCAAAAAAATATTATACCAAGAGGTTTGAGAATATTAATCTTTCCAGACTTCGTACACAAAGATGACCAGGACCTGGCAGCTGATTGGGAATCAAATGTCACAGTCAGCTCAGAGAACATGATGAAAATTTTAGTTAAACACGCTGAACGTGAACATGTTCGAGTAGTCAAAGAGATAGAAAAACTCAAAACTGAAATCAAAGATATGAATAACCCGGCCAGTTCGAAAGAAAAAAACTTCGCCAAAATGAATGAGATCCTGGTTGCCCTGATGACGACCTCATAGGTTGAAACACGTGTTGGCATTTTTTCGCATTTCCTGATGGCATTTTCTGCATTTCTTGACATCTGAGGCATTTTCTGCATTTTTTTTGGCATTTTTTTTTTTGGCATTTGTTTGGCATTTTTTTTTACTTCTGGCATTATATGAATGTACTTTGTTTTGGACACTAACCGGCAGGACACTGCCTGGCACTTATCTGTTTGTAGTATTAAGCTTCTTACATGAAATGTGTACCCATGTGTACCAAGAATGTATCATTTGTTTTTGGGGCACTTTAAATTAAAATGTCCCAAGTATTGACTTGAGGAATTAAAGCTGGGCTCTTTGATTTACTAATCAATTACAACATAAATCAGTTGTGTCTTTTTGTGAACACTCCTCATCCACTCTGTTCAAACTTATCACACCCAGTGAGCATACAATAGGTAACAAGCGCAGCCTGTGTAGATGGTTACCCCTTACAATATGTTTTGAATTTGTTCAGCAGATCCAAGACGAGCCTGCTTATGCACTCTTCCGTAAGAAAGTAAAATCCCCACTATTCAACAAACACCTCTAATTGAGGCAGCCTGCCCTGCTTCCTACTTCCTCTAAACATGGATCTATGATGTCATGCAACCACCATTTCCTGTATGCCTCACGTTCTGTGATGTATGCTTTACTATACTGTGTCCAATCCTGTACCTTTAGTGCCGAGATACCTCCGGGTCTGGGCGCTACCAACCAATAAAATACATTTTATAACATAACATAAGGAATCAGGTGACAATTTCAGAGCTCATGGACTTATCATTTGTCACAGTTTATATATTTGTGAATCCGAACGAGTGTTTACCGGACCACAGGGGGTTTAACACCCTCAATTGTCAGTTGTACATTCAATGGGCCTGATCTTCAAAACATTTTTAAATCGGATGGCTCCATTGTGCAAGGCTTCTGTGAGTCAGGCCGAATATCTTTGAGGTCACACAGTTGTCACCTGCAAGCACATACATGCTAAGAAAGAAAGAACACAGGGGAGCTTTTAATGCTGATACTGAACTTTTCCTAACTAACGTTGCCCGTTAAGTAACACTCTTGTTTCTCAAAAATATACAGAAATGGGGCCTTCACGTGATGTTCTGCAGTTTTTGTTTATTTAACGCAGGTCTTTTGTTTCCTATAAGGTATATGTAGCTTTATTTTTCCCACCGTAGACAGAAACCTACAAGTACCATAATGCAATTCAATGTGAGCCTAACAAATCCTCCTCTGGGTTTCCTATTGTACTTTAAAGAAACACAACGAAGCAAAGCGTACCCTATGGTTATTGTGACATGCACATGAAATTTGTTCTTGTGCACGACGAGGCAAAATTAGGTATAATAGGCATTGAAGGGAGTGGAAGGTACCCCAGGATGTTTAATTCTAATAAGGCTGGGATCCAACAAAGGCTGATTCATCTTAGTGAGTACCAGATGCCAGGTTACAGCACCTGAAGATCAGGGTATCCTGGGCCGGGATGGACGTTAACTCCATCTGCTCTCACCCTTGATCGGGATGACAGGGTGCTGCAAGCAACTACAAACTCCCCTTTGGCTGTAAGTTCGGTCCTATCCTGGGCCGGGGGGCGGGTTCTCTCTTGGAACATTGCGGGGGTTAAAACATATCTTGTTGACAATGATTGGCCTGCCTTTGTTCATGAGTCTGAGGTGAATTCTCTGCAGGAATCCTGGGCTTTGGAACCCCCTCATCTGCCGGGGAATGCTATCTTTTATATTCCGGTGACCGAGGGAGCGAGGGGGCACCCTTCTGGGGGCTTGGAGACTTGGGTTAATACTGCTTTATTCAATTCAATTAGTGTGATAGACATGCATTCGCCATATGTCTTAGTATTACACATAAAACTGCAGGACCGTTCATCGTTGCTGCTTGTTAATTTGTATAACAGGGTCGCAGGGGGCAAGGGTGCAGTATTTATCGAGAGGATCATGTGTAAAATACTAGAGTGGAGGTTGTCTCTTACTGGACCGCCGAAGGTCCTAGTCATGGGGGACCATGACCTACAAGTCGCTGATATTATGGAAGAAGAAGATAGTCCCTGGGGTCTGGGCCCTCCAATCTCTTCACCTCCAGCGAGACAGCACAAGTCTGCGGAAGAAATAGCAATTCTGATAGCCTCGGCCAATTTAAGGGCATGTATTGGCCGATTTCCTGGGGATTGTCCTGCAGCCCAACCTTTGACAATAACCTGCTGTCAAGTAAAATGGATGATATCTTTGTCAACCTCAAGGCATGGGGAGCCATTAGAGCATTCTCGGTTATCAAGAGAGTGGAGAGTGATCATCACCCTTTGCTCCTTGAGGTGTCTAAGGACCTGTGGGGAGGGTCCATGCGGGAGAGAGGTAGGCCATGCAGAACGTGCAGTCTTTGTGGAAACCGTAGGGCGCGCTAGGAAAAATTTGAGGTGGGGTGGCACTGACTTGGATGGAGTTCTCCCACAAGCGTATGACGATATTTGCCACCTGCTAGATGCCTATGCACAGTCTAACCCTAGTGATGCTATAGCACTGATTTCCCTTCATGAGGAAATAATGGTGCGTGTGGGTCAACGTTTTTCAAAGCCCGCAAAAGTGTTCCACAAGCTTACGAAGAAAGCCACCCCTGGTACGACAAGGATTGCAGGGCGGCCAAGGGGCGGCTTCTCATAGCTGCTAAGAACCAAGGAACGCAGGGGGCTGCTGAGGTGAGGCAGGCAAGAGGGGAATACTGCAGGCTGCTGAAGGAGAAGAAGAGGGGGTGGCATGAAACATTTTGGAGGGCACTCTTAGAAGCAATAGGGAGGGGCGATTCTAGCGGCTTCTGGACAAAGATGGGGGCCGGGCAAAGAGGGAGCCACAACCAATTGCTGGGCTTGATTCCTGAACAAGCATGGGTAGAACACTATGGCAACCTGTATCGGGAAGAAGCAGAAGCACCCACGACACGAGTTTGGTCAGGGAATGTGTTGCCTCATCTGGGGAGCCTTACCCAACCCATTGATACTCACTACAAACAAAGTAGAATTGGCATTGGTGCATCAAAAAACAGGTAAGGCACCAGGACCAAACAGGGTTCCAAAAGACTTCTACAGAAATTAGCCTACCGTCCGGATACCCTACCTGATCAAATTATTCAATGCAGTATTGTGTGGGAAGCAGGACCCTGTGTCCTGGACTACTGCAGAAATTGTTCCAATACACAAATAGGGAGCCTGCGCTGACCCCGCACATTTTAGACCGATTTCCTTACTGGATGCCAGGGGGAAAACTTTTGCCCGGACATTGCTGTTTCACCTGGATGAATGGGCTCTGAGCAACGAGATAATAGATCACCTCCAGGCAGGGTTTTGTAAGGGTTTGTGCACTATAGACCAAAGCCTTCGTCTCCGCCTGGTGTGTGAGATCTATGCCATGCTCAGAAAATCTAATGTATATGTAGTATTTGTTGACTTACAAACTGAATTTGACACCGTACCAAGATCACGTCTCTGGGAGGTGTTAGCAGAGCTCGGCATCCCAGGTGCACTGCTTTCAGCAATTCAGAGCCTGTATACAGAGAACACTGTGGTGGTCCTTTGGGGTGCCGACAGACGCACCACTAGCAGCATTGATATCAGGAAGGGGGTCCGCAAGGGTTGTGTTTTGGCTCCCAAACTGTTTTGCCTCTTCATTAATGAAGTTCTGAAGAAGCTCTTCGGTGCTCAGACCGATGCCCCTTTCCTGGTGGGTGACAAGCTCCCAGCCTTGCTGTTTGCAGATGATGCAGTTCTTTTGTCCCGGACCCCTGCAGGTGTCCGCAAGCAATTGGAGATTTATGTTGAGCTTAGCAAAAGGAATGGGCTGTCCTTGAAAATTAGTAAAACTAAGGCCATGATTTTTAACGCCAATGTAAGGAAGAAACATAAGGCCCTTAGACTTACTCTGGAGGATGGGGTAATAGAGCAGGTCGCTTCATATCATTATCTGGGGGTAAGGGTCATGGCGTCTTGCAGGTGGACATTGCAGATTGAGAAGGCTAAAATGACATTGGCCCGGGACTGTGGGGCCCTTGCTAGGTTTACAAATGAGCACAGAAATGGGGTGGCTTGTATGGGGCTGAAGTCTGGGGGAACACGGCTATTGAGCCCCTTGCAGTGGTGGAGAGTAAATTCCTGTAAAAATATCCTTGGGCTACCCCTCAGTGCACCAATCATTTCAGTGCTGCTTGAGACTGGCCTGCAAGGGATCGATTACATCCGGAAATTGCGTCTGGTGCTGTACTGGGTCCCCCTATGGACAAATAAACATCTTTGTAAATATAAAGAAGCAGTTCTGGGTGTTCTGTCTCAGCAAGGGAGCACTTCTTTAAAGTGGGCTTCCCACAGAAAAAAAACCCTGGGATAGCTGGGGCTCGGGGAGTACTGGTCCAACCCGGCTGCGTTGACATCAACATCACAAGAGAGATAAAGATTGCTGCACGGGGAAGGGCGGAGGTTGACATTCTGTTGAAATCCTGGGCCTCTGAGTCGCTGGCCCGGTACCTTGTGATCAAGAAAGGGGTCGGCTGCGAAGAGTACCTGGACTATGTTACCTCTAGGAGGGAAAAGGTTGCATATTTAAAGTTTCGTCTGGGGATCTTGCCCACTGCTGCCTGACTCCATCTACCCCGCAACATGCACTTTATATGAAGATACTGTGGAAGATTACTTTGCCCTGGGACCAAGCCTTTGAGGGAACATTACTTGAAGCCGTTATTCCTAAATCGTGGCTGCAGAACCACTAGCGAAGCCACGGCAAAATGCCTGGACTCAACAGACGTTTTGGCTGTCTTTGCCACAAGTAACTATTTGAGCTGGGCATGGAGAGTCCACCAGAAGAAGTGTAAGGAGCCTGCCTAGCCATTCTTAGCAACCACCTCAGTATCTAATGTTATGATGCTGTCCATCACCCCTCCCTATCTTAATCACGTTTTATAGTTTTACTGATCTATAACGATGAATGTATTTATGATTGTATTTTACTCTTGTGCTAAATTTATATGGTATATTCATGCTGTGATGCTTTTATGACTTTTACCGTCGAAATAAACCCTATGAATGAGTAATATGGGCCTATACACAATGATATTAACGATACAATTGGTGATCCATTCTTGTATATCACTTTATAGTGATATCATAACCATATTCTTCGTAGTGTACTTCGGAACAATGCTATGTGAGGCCACTTCCTGTTTTGTCAAGGTGTGAAAGGTCGTGTTCCATCACTTCCCGTGATGTCACTTTAGGGTGGGGTCAAATATCATCAGATGTCAAGGGTCGTGTGATGTCACTTCTGCTACCCCTGGCATTTTGGTGAAATGACATTCCTGTGTTAGCCCTATATCATACAGGGGAGGGGAACTGCTGGCAACAACTGGCAAATAGAAAATCTCTGGCAAATGTCTTTTCACTGGCAGTACAAAAGCCCAAACTATTGAAGTGATCAATGCTTGTTTTTAAATGCATCACTTTTGCGCCAGTAAAGGTTTCAGGCTCCAAAGTCACTACCAGCCAGTAACAACCATCTACTCTTCTAATCGGCGGTTAAAGCGCTCGCTTGCCACTGTTGATTTTTAGGGATGTAAAAATGCTTTTTAACATAACACAACAGAGGCAAAAGGCTAAAGGTTGGAACTCATTAACTGCATGGATGTTGGTCTATATTGCACCAGTGATGGCTAAGTTAACACCTTAATATTTAATACACCACCAATATTTGTGAAAGACCAAAAAGTGCAAAATGATGCGGCTCTTCCCTTGTTGGTCTGTGCAGGGCAGTTTCTGCACTGTTAACTCAGTCCGGTGCCATGTTTGCAGTGGTAAGTTGATATGAATGCCAGTGCAAAATTGCTTGTCAACCGGGCAAAGTGACCCATCACTGTTGCACTCTATATGATTTGGGCCCAGGTCTCTGGCATCTCTGAAGTCTGCCTTTACCTCTCAGAGATAAGGGCCTCCAAAACTGAGAGTGTTACCCCAAGTGAGGGTCCACCAATCATATATAGATCACATGCTTTGTTATCTGGCACCCTTAGGAGAAACTATAGTACCTGAAAGAAAAGTATGTCAGATAACAGAATATCTGTATTCTGGAGGGCGGGGGTCCAGATAACAGAGTTAAAGTTACTTTTAAAATCTATACATCTGTATTTTTCGAGTGTTGTTGATAGAATGGCATACCCCCTATGTGGCTGCATCAAAGTGGCTGTGTTGGTCAGAGGGACAAATTACTGAATTGTACCGCAGTAGGTTTTGGGTATTAAGGAGGTACACAGTGGTAGAAAAAGGGTTGCAGTTAGAACGGTTAGAGTGTGGGGGCATAAAGCGGAGGTATGAGAGGTTGGACCCTGTACAATAGCACCTGGAGCATTCCAAGTGCTGAATGGGATTACCAAATACATGATCCCAAGCCCAAATAACTGGACAGACTCAAAGAATATGCCAAAATACCACTTTATTATCAGTTTCAATAAAGTAGGGAACCCTGGTGAACAAACAGATTCTAGCTCACACACTCTCATCGCATTTCCATTATGCAAAAGGATTTATACCTCAATGTACGTCACAAGGATAGTATTTGTATTTATATATCACACTAACATACTTTTGTTGACTCTAAGTTGCAGAAAGGAAAACTGAATCCTCCAATGAAGTGTAGGTAAGCCTTTCCCAGCCGCACCAGTATACAACAAGCTACCACCAATGAGGGACAAACAGTTTTAAAGTCAGTGGTTTTAGAAGAGTGCCTTTAGGGAGCCAGGACAGCCAAAGTCATTTGGACACGGTCTACGGATCGGATGGATGCACTTCTTGGACAAAAGTCTTGCACAAAGTTAGAGAGTTCAGAAAAATCACTTGTAAGGTCACAAGCTGTTTAACTTGTGAGAAGGGAGTTGAAATCAACTCGAAAAGGTATCCAATGCAATCCGCCAGTGAGAAAAGTGTGGCTAAAGGCAATAAGCTAAGTACCCAAAGCCTAAACAGTACCATTGGTTAGCAGAAGAGTGGTCCAGCAAATCAGTCTTGCTACAGCGGTGCAGGTCCTGATTCCTGAGCCTCAGTCGTGCGGACAAGAGGGAGGACCTCTGGAGGGCTCCTGCGGCAGTACCTGGGAGGTCGTCAGCAGCTACGAGCTATTTTCGGTTCAGTGACACTTCGCAGTTTCAGCGCTTAGCAAACAGCGCTGATGCAGATCTCAGACACAGGTTGGACTTCCTTAACTACCTCAGTCCTGCACTTTAGTGAGGGGACTCTGGATGTGGAGGTCCTGCTTCTCGAGGGTCTTTAGGAGGCTCCTGGAGCTTCTAGCTGGATTTGTTCCGCGGCAGACATTGGACTCGACTACAGACACTCAATCCCTGGCATTGGGCTCCCGCAGCAACGGAGAGGCACTGCAAGTCGGAGATGGTGGTCCAGTAAGTTTGAATCGGGTTTAGTTGGTCCCACTAACCCAGGGGGAAAAGTCATTCCATCCAGAGCTTCTCTGTCGAGGTAAAAAAGGAGGTCTGCACAGAAACAGGGTTTCAGCTGGCAATTAAAAGGCCCAGGAGGTTGCAGCAAGCTTCGTACATGATATCTTTATCGAGTGTTTCTCCCAGTGGTCGACTCTGCCTGTAGTCCCAAAGCCCTCTTCTTTTAAGCAAGTTTCTCCCAATTATGCACAGCCTAGGCTGTCAATCACACAGCAGGGTGCCTTTCCTGAAAGGACAGCCAGCCAGCCAATCAAGACTGGTTGCATTCAGCCATTCTTACAGACAAAGGGCAGGGGAATTTTTGGAACCCTGCCTCAAATCCTGTCCTTCCAGATACACTGGAGCCAGAGATGGGCTTCAGGGTTGAAGCCCGCCAAAGGCAAGACAAACAAAGGGCTCAAGCCTGTCTCAACGCACAGAGTAAAACCCAAGAAAGACCTCACAAACAGAAAATGGTGAAAAAAGTTGACAGGGGCACTTTTGACAAAATGGTCACCCATGGGTGCTCTACTGCAGCTGAGGGTTCATCCTGTGGTAGAAAAGCACAATGGTAGGAAAAAGTAAACCACTGCCACCAGCCATTTAAAGTAGTGAGGGTAATATAAAAATGTTACATGCGGATTTAAGATAAGGGGCTACTAAGTAACCCCCCAGCACTCCACATACCTTGGTGTGTGCTGAACCCACAAAGAGAAAAGGTAAGTAAAGTCAATTTCACTTTACCCTTCTTGGGAACTGTAGTTCACCCAAGAAAAGGTATTTAAACCTTAAGAGAAATGTAAATGATTTCTCAGTGACACAGCACTGAAAGTGTTGAGTGTCACCATACAAAAAGCAGATGCCTATGGAGTTGGTCTGACTCCAAAAACAGTGTAAACACAAAATCCAAATCAGGTAAAACCACATGAGAGAGTGAAAAAAAGGTCTCAATCACTCCAGGAATAACAATAAAAGGTCATAAGTTCAGCAAAAGAGCTAGGGGTCTCTAACGTTTAAGGGAATTAGCACAGAACTGAACATTCTCCCTAACAGTGTCGAAACCCAAATTTCCATAGACCTGCTGTCTATAAGGGCAATTCTGAGCAGGCCAAATGCTCTGGCTGATGCATGTCCAGAATGTAGAGGGAGGTGTGAACACAGGGGCTATAAACAAGGCTGAACTCTGGAACGAAAAAAATGCAGGAAAATAGAAGCTGTTCAGAACAAAATGTGGTCCCCTTCAGATAAGAAGACAGGATGCCAGATGTCTGCAGTGGGGGATCTCTGTGTAGCAAATGCATCCCCCATTTATGATCTGCACCCTACACCTCAACCAACAGTCATACTTTCTTGATTGAGGTGTCATTTATTAGGTAATTTCCAGGTGATTTTGGTGATATAAAATATATCCACCTGCGACTCAGGGTACTGTAATGGCAAGCTAAAATGGGTTTCTAGGTGATCTGAAAATGTTCCAAATTTGAGAGTTTGGTGAGCAGGTGGACGGTAAAATTTGGAATATGAATAATAAATTGCATATACCTAACGATGTAGCTTTTTGTACAAATGGCAGAAAATTGTCAAACCGCCATGCAAAATGGTGCAGACCTGGCTGTCGTTTTATTTAATTCCCCGAGATAAGCTGATTGGAAAAAATGTATTGGTAGTTACTAGTTGTCATGTCCTGTGGGCGCAGGTGGTCATTATGGCAGCGATAGAGGAGGATTGAGTTAGTCACTCTTGGCTCCCCCAAGATGGTGCGCTGGAATAAAGGCAGTGTTCCGGTTTACAGTAGGGCTTCTCTGAGGCTAGCTCCGCCCCCGTTGTCAAAAAGCACTTATCTTGCAGCAGAGTTAGAGCAACGATGCGTTGCTATGTTTCCTGTGGCTAAGCTCTGTGAGTTTTCGTCCTATGATTCTTGCTACAATTGCCTTCTATGCTTTCTGTGTCCTAGTACTGTGCTCATCCTGTCGTTTCTTTTCCCTACACTAGCCTCCGTTACAGCAAACCGCAACCTTGCCTCCCGAAATTGCTGCATTCTCTCCATTCACCCGCAGACCCCTGATCTTGCTCATGTATGTAGGAAAAGGGCACAGGCAGTTGGAGGGAACCTGATTAGATCTCACTTACTGAATACGCACGTAATCTCATTTTCACTTTGTGTATTCTGAGGTCCGCGATCAACGCTGTGTGATTGCCATGGTAACCGCTCTCGCATTCTGCAGACCCTGAAGTCTGTGAATGCTCAGTCCCAGCTGACAGCACAGACTCGCCACAAGAGTTTGCTTTTGGATACGGGTAGGAAAACACTTCGCTATTACATACAAACGCAGGAGGCTCTTATTCTTGAGGTTGCTACATTTCTTATTTACGCTATTCCTTCTATCCAAAGTTCCGTCCAGCCTTTCAGTGGCTTCCTTGTCTCGTGGATTGACTCCATTCGATAAAAACGTCCTTGTTACTGTCTGCTCCACGGGTAAGCAAGATTTCAATCAGTCTTTGTATCATTCCTATTGCCTATTCCTAAAACCCCCACATTTATGTTGACAGATCCTGAGGTACTACACGGAGCAAAGTGCTTTCACTAAGAAGTTTACAGCTCTGCATAAACAGCGGTCCTATAGCAGAACAACAGCCAGGGGTTGATGTCCTACTTCTACCAACCACAGGGCTTTCTTCCCCCGAGGGCTTCCCTGGAAACCTACCTGCTATTTGCAAGTACACTTTGCAGGTGGGACAAGGGCGACCAGGGGAATTCTTTTATCATCTCCAATTGCAGTTTCTGATTCAGGTAGGTGACTTCTTCTCTTATTCAAGATATGAAAAGTGATGATTAACCCTGGGTTAGTATTGGTATAACACTAGTAAAATCATGAAGTTTTGCTACATAACTACTTTTTGCAAAGAACAAATGGGGATTGCAAATGGAAGCTTTCATATGTCTGCTCCAGACTGCTAAGCTGATCTTTAGAGAGGGGATGGATTTGGGAGGAGAGAGAAAGGCAACTGTTCAATCCTATTTACAAGAACTCTTGCGGGGCTCTCCCCAAGATTGTAAACTTGATGGTTTCATCACTGCTATATAAAGTAGTGGATGCACTATGAGGAAGGGAGAGAGAGCTACTGAAACTTAGCATCTGACTCTGACAGCCGCAAGGAATCACTGAAGAAGTTTGCTTCTGGGTGATGCTGTCTGCTAGAGAGGCCAATAAGAATTGAATGTACTCTATGGTGAACAGCTAGGGAGCATCCTTGAGATTGGAGTGACCAGACCCCTGCCCTGTCCTTCCAGAGAGTCCTGACATGCAGTTGGTTTTCCCGTACTTTAAACAGAGGTTTTCTATGTAAGTAGAATTGTATCCTTTGCAACCAAAAGGTGGAGGGATCTACTGGCCTTAAAACCCTTCCCTTTTAGTGGATGGGGGGCGGTGGCTAAAACTGTATAGATCCTTAGCCTATTTACCTAAAATATTAATTAAATGAATTCCCCTTGGCAGAACACTATAGGGTGATTTTTGCTAAAATTAGAAATTAACAAAGCTCATTCCCAGTGTGCACTGCACACTATAGAACATCATTTAATTGGGTAATCTTTCTGTTCAGCTTCTCCAACACAGGTCGTCTAAAGGTGTAGGGGGTCTGAAATCACCAATTTTCAAATCATCCCAATTTTTACCATCCAGCTTCTCTAACAGAGGCCTTTAAGTGGAGGGGTTCTATGTAAGTAGAATTTAACCCTTTGCAACCAAAAGGTGGGGAGATCTGCTGACCTTAAAACCTTTCCCATTTTAGTGGAAGGGGTGGGGGCGGGGGGGTAAAACTATGTAGATCCTTATTGTTTTTAACTAAAAATATTAATGTAATTAATTCCCCTTGGCAGAACACCACAGAGTGATTTTTGTTAAAATTCACAATTAACAAAAAACAAAACCCATTCCCAGTGTGCGCTGAAAACTACAGACCATAATTTGATCAGGCAATCTTTCTGTTCAGCTTCCTCAATACAGGCCTTAAGGTGTAGGGCGGTCTGAAATCGAAAATTCTCAACCATCCCAATTTTTACCATCCAGCTTCCCCAACACATGCTTTTAAGTGGAGGGGGGGTCAGAAATCCAAAATTTTCAAATCATTTCAATTTTTGCTATCCTGCTTCACCAAAACAGGCCTTTTAGTGAAGGGGGGGTCTGAAATCCCAAATTCCTCAATCATCCCAATTTTTCTATCAGACTTCCCCAACACAGACTAAATCATCCTGTGTTTATTTTAAGGAAACGATGTGGGTGAAATCATAATTGCTGCATGCATTGTACCGATCGGTAAACCAAACTTCTAGCAGTTTTAGCCACGCAGGAAAATCGAAATTGCACAGCATTGCATACATAATTGTTTTGTTTATTGATCAGTTTAATGAATTCTTGAAGTGAAATTTGTAGAAAGTAAAGAATTGTGATTTGCGTTCTTTTCAATCCACTTGTGAGATTTATTTGTGTAACAAGGGGTTAATTTCGAGCCACAAAGAAGGTGGCGTGTAGTTTTGAGTGATTTCTATTACCTATAATTCAAATAAAAACAAATATATTTCCTGTACACTGGCCGGTTCTTGGCTCATTGGTAGCTCAGGGGAGGGATCCAAGGGGCAAAATATGAGGCTGAGATAGGGATGAACAAAGAACTAACATTAAACCGTTTATTGAGCGGCACCTAGATTGGGCAGGGAAGGAACTCCCTGTGTTGATGGTGGCCTCTCAATGAACCGTTACATGTCACTTATTTTTTACGTGTATATGATTTTCTTCATATTCACATATATGTTTTACTTCGTTACATCAGTTACATCTTCATTCTGTAGACAGCCGTACATCAGACTTAGTGTGTCTATGTATTTTCTCTTTTTATAACATCACTTCTCTTCTGCCCAACTTTACTTCTAGCTCTCCTATGTCCAGTGGTGTCTGCTGGCTCATGTCTACCACATCAGTTCGAGGGAACATTCGGTACGGCTGTCTGAGCGCATAATGTCTTTCATACCTTTCATGTGGTATTGGGATGATACTAGATGTCATGCACAGTGTTCTCTTGCTCTTCTTCCAATATGACGGAGGTGAGCTCTATAGATGACGTGTACATCTGCCTCTCTACATTCCCTCCTCTGGTCGAGCACTTCTTCAATTTTCTTGACCTCTTCTTCACACCATGGTTTCTTCAGAATCTATTTCTTTGTCACCCCCCTCAGAACACCTGTATTCTTTATGAGTTCATCCACACTCCGGTCATATGGCAACACTCCCCAGTCGGTTGACAGAACACACAAAATACCACACAGTTCTTATGATCTTTGGGATAATAAAATGTTGTTCCTAGGGGTGCCAAGGTACTTCCTTTCAGGTGCTCAGGGGTGGTGCTTTCAGACTGTGTTTGCCCGTCGGCCACAACATTCACATCAATCATCTTCATATCAATAGTTTTCTTTGCTGTCTTCTTGCATTGTCCTATGATTATTCTTATAAGACAGAATCACAGCAACACTAACACTTGTATTGCTCCCAACAATTAAAGGCATTTGCCATCCAGTTTGGAACCCATGAGAATAGAGATGAAAACCAATCTTCATCTTCAGCCTCATCTACTTCTTCCACCACTTTCATATCCAGAATTGACAGCAAAGTTATTGCTTCTGTCAGGGTTCAATTTTTTCCATCATGGGCAAGTATGTATGTATAGCAAGAAGGCCTGATCTTGGCACACACGCCTCCTTCCATTGCTGTAATTAAGTCCAGGACATACCTGTTCTGTAGGCCCATGAGTCTGATGGCCCTCAATTCTTCTCTAATCATGTTAAATCCTTTTATTGTCGTGTTAATTGTTTGTAGCAGCGCCCATCTGGTGATTTGTAAAAACAAAGCATTCCCTGCAGAGTGAATTCCTGCCATAAATATAGCTGTAAATATCACTGCTGTTCTACTGAACAATTTGTGCTCATCTGCGATGTCATGATAAGCTTCTATCGATTTTGCAGAAAAAAGTTCTCTCTCTTCTGTCGGATCAGGTTGCGAGACATCTTCCTCATTTGGTGAGCATCCATTTTTGGAAAATCGGTGATGTGGAGATCACTTTGGGGGATCACCAACGCAGGAACATGTATTACCACTATGGAACATATTCCTCCCCAATTCTTAGGTAGCTTCATATAAGCTTTGGATCCACAGGCCCAAGAGTGGCCCATTAGCACCCCAGTTCTTCCATTCATTCCTACCACATCAATTATTTGCTTGCATTCTTTGTTTTCTGCAACTTTGGTCAGACCACTGTTTCTGAAACACAGTGTTGCATTCTTCATTGGCAGTATGGGTACAGACCCTGCTTCATTTTCAATCCATGTTAATAATTTCAAATAGTGGGCCCATTCCTTAAGACATTCAAAATTCACTATTTGCACTGTCTGTACTGGTGCTGTCATCAATAAATGTACACTGCATCCTAACATTCATTCTCCCCATCCTATACTCGTGGCTACTCGTCCATATACCAATAGCTGAGGGTTGTCCCAGCATCCTGACAATTCTGGTGTTTCCCATGTGTCTGCACAATTCAGTCTCTTTTGTTCAACAATCCTCATCTGTTCTCCAGTCCGATCAATGAATAAGTACAGGAGCATTCTGCTTTTCCAACCCAGGTCTTTTTCCATTTTCTGCATTTTTATGTAAGCATCTTCATATGGGAACGTTCTTTTGGACATCCATCATAGGGTTGCCCATCTTCTTTCAAATTGTGCTCTTGTCATGCATGCTGCTAGATGACTGAGACACTTTGCATCATGTGTAGGTATTTCTCTTGCTATAAATATTCTGGCTGTGCTTGTGGCATAAGGGATGAGAGAACACACACAGCAGCTCTCATCTGATGTCCTTCTTCCCACATCCTTCATGTGCTGATACCACATGTTATTCTTTAAACGGGCTGTGTTATCAAGGTATGTATTTATATCCTCATGATCTTCTCCAGCATCCCTCTTAAATCGGATAATTTGCTTGGAAATATCAGGGAAAATATCACTTCTGCTTTTCTTTGGGATAGAAATAGATGTTTCATTGCTGAACACTCCATCTGTATTATAACACATCATTTGGCAAAAATGCTAAAATAATAAGGAAATAAAGACTGCACATTGTACAAAATGTAGCCACAAGAAAGATTGCAACGGAATTCAAACGTTTTACTGCATTTTGTGTATTGATTGGTCTTCTTGCTAGCAATGTGTGTTTCACAAACTGAAAAATTACCATGATCTTTTATCAGAGTGTAATTCCTATTACTCTTTATAATAATCAAACTTTTTTATAACAGAAATTGTAATATTATTACAATGATGATTCTGCAAATGATATGACTATTGTAAGGATTTCCAAAAAATTTAACAATATCAACATGTCTCACTAGAGCTAGATAAGCTCAAAGTACGGATTCAAAACAGCATACAGAAATGTGTGTAACGTCATAGGCAACATAAAGTGTTGTGTGATCTTCTTTGTTGTCTGTTTTCAAAACATTGTCTCTTTAACCTATCAGGAGTAATTCTGCAAACACAGCAAAGTTTGTTCATTTCCCTTTCAACGTGGTAATAATTGACAGTTCAAATTGTTTTGACTTCATCTGTACTTTGTTGGCTCTTGGTAGCCGATCTAGTCTGCATTTGTGGAACTTCTTGTCTTGCTTCGCTGTCAACGGGTGCCAGAGGGGCAAGGGTCTCTCCTTTGTAAGACTTTACATCATTCAGATGCAGCCAAGCTCGTCTTCCTTGGATTTTCACTGCCATGGGGGTGACCCCCTCTACTAGGTACGGTCCTTCAAAGCAGGGCTTATTCCAAGGGCGAGCAAAACTCTTGACAAGCACTTGGCCCTACGGATAGAAGCTAGGTGGCTTTAACAGTTCTACAGGATTGATCTTTTGGCTGTCATATTCATATCTTCGACCCTTCCCTCTGATTTATGATCCGTTGAAAAATAAAAGAAACACTAGTGATCATATATGTCAAATAATCATGCATCTCACCCCCTGTTTTCGCTACACTATGGGCATCAGTTTCTGTTCAAGTGGGAGGAGCAAGAGGCACTAACATGCGGCGTCCAGTCACCAACTCACAAGGAGTCATGTGGTGATCTGAGCCAGGCAGATTTCTCAGTGTAAATAGAGCAAGGAGTAGGCAATGTAGCCATCCCTGCATCAGAGTCATCTTAATTTTGGCTATCCTCTATTTAACGAGTGCATTTAAATGCTCACAAATATACCATTTTCTTATGGGTGATAAGCAGATGAAAATGTATGGTTTTTGCCTAATAGAAGAGTAATTTGTTTGAACATCTCATTTACAAAATGTGGCCCATTATCAGACCGCAGGACTTTGCATACACCCCATCTAGGAAACACCTCACGCACGTGAAACTTGGCAGCACATGTGGCATCAGGGTACGTGTATGGACCTGCCTCAATCCATATGGAAAAAGGAAACTACTACTAGCATATATCTGTAACTATTGCATGTTTGCAATTATCCACATAATCTATATGTAGATTGTGAAAAGGACCATTAGGCAGGGGTATTGCTCCTCTCACTGTTTGAAAGTTATGCCCTGCTGTGAATTACTGGCAGACAATGCAATTTTCAATAAACTGTGCAATGTGTTCTAATACATCTTCTGCAATCATGGCAGCAAGATTCTTTCTGGTTGTATATGCAGGATAGTGAAGCTAATCCAGCGCAACTCTCAATAATGCTAGAGGCATAACTGGCTTTCCAGTACTATCTTGCTCCATATAGCCACTGTGCGGGATAAAGAACACCCCTGTCTTTTCCATAAATCCTGTTCTTCTTGTGGAGCTCGGCCTTGGAGCTCAATTAACTGTACAATTGATAACATATTAAAGCCTTCTTTCATCATCATACAACATTCTGACATTTGCTCAACACTTTCTACTTCAAAATTAGAAATCATGTCTGCACTCTTAGTATGGGCTGCGGACTTAATCATGGCAATAGCCAATGGAAGCTTTAGTACCTTTCTGAGTTTGTACAATAGCACTGTATAATACACTAGTGTACCGTCTGCACGGAGGAAGTCCTTCCTTTTCCATCGTGACAATTCTGCATGTACGGATGACGTGAAATATGTGGAGTCGGAGTACACTGACACTTCATCATCCTCATATCTCTGCTGAACAATGTGAAGGCAATCTTGCACTCGTCACTATTTCAAATTCTCCTTTCTTTTTTAACTTCACTACTGCCAATTCCGTATTGTAATGATGGTCTTCCCAGGTGAATTTATACCTCTGTTCCCAAGCACCAGCCAGTGAGAGTAAGGTTCACTCCCTAGCCAGTTACTGAGACCACTGGTGGGACTGGATGCACTGCGCCAGATCCTCTGTAGCTGCAAGGGAAATGCAGGGGTTAACAATAAGTACAGTATGGTTAGGAATGTCCCAGCAGTAAACCTACAACCTAATCTTACCTGATACCAGAGAACCCCAAGATATGTTGATGCGTTGATGACCTGACCCTTAAAAGGGCGGGAAAAGCACCAACTAGGAGCGTATTGACAGTATCCGAAAGGTTCTTGCTGTGAGCCAGAGGGCACACAATCTGTTGGGGAAAAAAACAATAGTCCAGCCCACCCTCAGTTCTCCAAGTTCCATGATAATCCAGAGGGAAAAAGGCAGTCCATAAATATCAAGTTCACCGGAGCAAAGGACAATCCAAAGGCAGTCCAAGACGCAGCGCCAAGATCAAAAATGCACAGTTCACCAGAAAAGCAGCTGGGGCAATCCAAAAAACAATCCAGGAGAAAAAGCCAGGTCAAAAATCACAAGACCAGCAGGAGCAGAAGGGTACTGCAAGAGCAGTCCAATTCACAAGCTCGTGGGTCAAAAGGACCCAGAACAATCCAAGAAGTAGAAGGGCAAAAATATCAAGAAGTAATGCCAGGAACAAGGTAGCTACCCATAGGAGTAGAGAAGCAAGGAGGAATTAATGGAGGATCCTTAAATAGCACTATTTCCTGGTTTACCAGATCACCTGACTGTAACAAGCCACGTGACGCATGCTCTGATGTGCTGAGCACATGACACGAGCCGCTGCTGCGGCGCCTCGGCCAGACACCATGGCAACCACCATGGAAAATGCGGGACCCCTGGATCTTGGGGAATAGCTGCCATGTTCTCCCTACACAGCGGAGCTGCCGAGGTGGATGACACTGTGACTGAGCAGGTAAGTGGCAAGGCCTTATGACAGAGCCCCACCCCAAGGGCCACGGTCCCCACGCACAGGTTGTATGGGGCTGGTGGAAGCATTTCAGCAAAACAGGGGCATGCATGTTCTTGACAGGTTCCCAGGTACGTTCCTCTGGCCCATACCCCATCCAGTCTACTAGATACTGGAGAACCCCCCTAACGAAACGTGAGTCAAGATGGCATGTACCTCATATTCGTCATTAGAACCAGGAGTGACTGGAGGAGGCGGGACTGTGATTCGTGTGGTGGGTGGACATGGTTTGAGGAGTGAAGCGTGAAAGACTGGGTGGATGCACCAGGAAATGGGCAGAGCAAGACGAAAAGAAACCAGGTTGATAGCTTTCATGATACAGTATGGTCCCACAAACCCTGGTTGTAACTTATGGCAACCTGGAATATGAAGATGGCGTGTGGACAGCCACACCTGGTCACCAGGTTTGTAAGGAGGAGCAGGTCGACTATGCTTGTCTGCTGCCTGACGCATGGTATCTTGCGCTTTTTAGATGTTTGCATAAATGTGCTCATGGACAGCTTGCAGGCTAGAATAGCAATCATTCGCAGCTGGGACAGTGGAAACTGGGGCAATAGAGATGGGCAAGGTACGTGGATGCTGACCATAAAGAGAGAAGAACAGAGAGGACCCAGTAGAGGAGTGTGGAGCGTTGTTGTAAGCAAAATCAGCTGTACTTAAGACTTTGTGCCATGTTTCCTGGTGTTGGAGGCATAGGCAACGCAGATACTGCTCCAGCATCTGATTTACATGCTCGGTCTGATCATCAGTTTCAGGATGGTATGCTGATGAAAAACAGCGTCTATATCTAACATGGCAGTCAGGGCTCTCCAGAAGCGAAAAGTAAATTGAGAGCCACGATCAGAAATGATAATCGATGGGAGACCAAAAAGACAAAATATATTGTGGAAATACAAACTAGCCAATAAAGGAGCAGAAGGAACACCTGAGCAAGGAACGAAGCAGGCCATTGATTAGGGCATCATAGGACCAGTCCAACGCGTGTTGGCTGGTGTGCTGGGTTGGTAGAAATAGACGGTCCTGAAAATAAGGCAAACCTTCATGATAGGTTAGGTCCCATTCGTGCAATTCTTCCGGATGGAGCATGACCCAATCCTTGATGGAGGAGATTAGGCAAGGAGGAGGAGTGCAAAGGAAAACAAAGTGTACCTTCTCTAGAACAGTAGGTAGAAACACCGGACGAGCCTCGCCCCCATCGTGCCGTGATAATGCATCTGGTTTTCCATGTTTGTGGCCTGGGTGTAGCTTTATAACGAAATTGAAAGCAGCAAAAAACAGATGCCACCGTACCTGTTGACTGTTCACACTCTTGAGCGGGGCTCAGTTCATGGAGATTCCGATGGTCTGTAAACACGGTAACAGGCCATTTAGCCCTTAGCAGATGGTGTTTCCAGGCTTGAAATTGATCTTTCACCACCAGTAGTTCCTTTTCCGTGGCCGTATATTGTAATTCAGTGGAAGTTAATTTATGGGAATGGTAGGCCACTGGATGCAGGAGCTCAGTACCTGAACAGGCCTGTGAGAGAATAGCACCCAAAGCGAATGAGGAAGCATCTGCCTCCATGATGAATGAAACATCTGGATTTGGATGTTGTAAAACGTGGGCTATGGAAAATACCGTTTTCTGGGTATCAAAAGCATTCTGTTGCGAGAGACCAGACATAGAGGCTAAGCGTACTGGTAAGCCGGGTCAAAGGGGTGGCAATAGCCAAGAAGCCAGGGCTAAAATGACTGTAAATGTTGGCAAATCCCAAGAAAGTCTGTAGGGACTTGACAGATGCGGGAACAGGC